>NC_056522.1:209204093-209229920 GCF_019175285.1 Sceloporus undulatus
TATTATTATTATTATTATTATTATTATTATTATTATTATTATTATTATTATTATTATTAACATTTTTATTACATTTATGAACTAAAGGCCCAAACAGACAGGCCAAATGAAGAAGTTTCGGGCCACTTTGGAGTTTAAACTGTTTAAACAGTGCATGTGTCCTAAGAGGCCAGAAGCTGTACCAAAGGCACACTCTGGTTCTAAGGACTGGAGCGCAACTTGGGCATAGCTTTCAGCCTCTTAGGCCATGTGTATTGTTTAAACAGCACACCTCCAAAGCGGCCCAAAGCGGCTTCATTTGGTCTTTCTGTTCGGGCCGCAATCTACTGGGAAGACTCCAGTTCATATTCCACACTAAATGGCTTCAGATACATCAGTCACTTTCAGCCAATCATCATTTCATTGTGAGAAGAGATGGCATCACAGGAGGTGCGCTGGTGAAGCAGGTGGTGTGCTCTGGAAAACATTATATGGTTGTCTATTAGTAGTGGTACCTCTAAATTTCCTTCTAAATTCATTTAAAAGATTGTGTAGTTGGAAGAGAAGCCCTCCCTTTTTTCAGTCTGCCTATGTAATCTAGCATAACTATGATGATGAAGGCTTTGTCTCAGTGTCTAAGAAATATTCTTTGGAGAGGTTGGATAGTTAAAAGCTAGAATGCACCCCCTCAACCAGCTTCTTTGTGGTGACATTTGATCAAGAAATGTCCAGTTTCAGTTAGCAAAGCCTTTTATCAGTTCAGTACTTCAAAGTGAGCAAACTTTTAAAAGAGTTTTGAACTTCAAAGCACTTGTCAGCTAATTGAATGACTCCATTCTGCGAGGCTTGAGAGAGGCTAGCTTGGGAGTTTTCTCCTTTTCCTAGACAATGAAGAATGTGGGATAGAACTCAAATTCTAGCAACTTAATCTTCATTTCAAGATTTGAAATTAAATGAACAAAAACCTGCTATAATCTGAAATTAATACTGTAGCAACACTCACATAGATTGGAAACCTGAATAAAAATATCCTAAAAATAACTAATATGCTAATATTCTTTAAATGCTTTGATACTATACATTTTTTTAAAAAAATCTTGTTTAAGATATCACAGTACATAAATTATTGTACTCTGTCTAGAAAGAGTGGAGCAACCAAATCAGAATCTCAGCAAATTTTAGTTGTCACAAAGAATAATTAGTTGTTATCATTTAAAAATGTAGCCATTTGTTTCTACACTTGCTGAGAGATACCTGAGAGATTTCCCAATTCACACAACCAGCCTTGGATACTAGGCACTTTGACTTGAGGATGGGGGGGGGGGGCAATTTGCTGATTGCCTCAGACACCAAAATATCTTGGATTGATCCTGGTACTACTGAAAGTACTGTAAATTTATCCATATAGGTAGCAGATCCACTGCTTTTGAGCCTTTAACAGTCTTATGATTTAAAAAAAATGATGCTCTGAAAGAGTGCATCTCTCTCTCTATACACACACACACACACACAGTGTGCCTATGCTATAAGCGGATGCTGTATAGCCAAGAACTGAGATCTGCTGGTGGGTCCCACTCCAATTCCTGTTCCATGTCCCTCTAATGGGGATAATACAGGGACATGGGAGAAGGCCTTTTCTGCTGTTGAACCCCATTTATGTAATGCCCTCCCCTTGGAGGTCCAGTTGGCACCAAGATTACTCTCTTAGATGGCAAGTTAAAACATGGCTTCTATTAACATTTTTGGGGCCTAATCTAATTACTTTTCTAAAGTGTACAAAAACATAATTTCAACTATTCGAGCCTTTTCTGCTGTTTTAATATGATGGTTTTTTAATATGATTTTATTCCATTTAAATTATTTTGGTTCCCCCCCCTACGATTGCTGTAAATTATTTATAATGTTTTAATTGTATGCAGCCCAGAGAGCTCACCATAGAATTGGGATTTGTTGTTGTATGTCTTTGAGTAGTTTTCAACCTATGGCAACCCTTAGGTGACATTACCACAAGTCTTCTGGCAAGATGTGTAAATTTACAGCGCTTTATAAATAAAATGTAATAATAATAATAATAATAATAATAATAATAATAATAATAATAATATTCCGAGGAGACAAAGGCGGGTTACACACCGCGATTTAGTACGTATTCTATACGTACTAGGGTTAGGAAGGGGCAGTGCTTCCGCACCCCCCTAACCCTAGTACGTATAGAATACGTACAAGATGGCAGCGGCCTGTTCATATGGGTGCCGCCATCTTTACGTATCGGACGTTGCACGGCGTCTATGAGTCCCAGGCGTCTCGCGACGTCATAGAGGCGCCGCAAGAAGAAGCTCCAAAATGGAGCTTCTTTTTTGCTCTGCGTGGGAGCCGCGCGGTTTGGCTGCTGCGGCTCCCTCACGGAGCAAATGGCGCCAGCGGGAGACCGCATCAAAGCGGCGGTCTATAACCCGCCTAAGATAGTCACTTGCTGAAGGCCACCCAGTGATTTTCCATGGCTGACAGGGGATTCAAACCCTGGTCTCCTGGAGCTCTAATCAAATACACCAAATAATATTTTAATAAATATATATTGTAGTTACATTTTTTCCTTCCCACTGCTCTCCTAAAAGGTCCTTTTTAGATCTCCTAGGCTAGGAAAGCTAGCAGCCTGTGGACATGGATTATAGACTCTAGATTTGGCCTCTAATATAGCAAATGAAGCCAAAGCCTTGCCTATGCTATTAGGCAAGTCAAGGCATCTTTTCCTAAACCAAACCATTAAAAATAGATGCTGACTAGAACTGTATTCTATAACTATACATAAATAGAATCTATTGAATCAAACCTATATACTATATGCCAACATTTTAAAGCAAGGGTAGGTGTTTCCGCAGAAGGGAAGGGAAACAGGCATTTGGAGGAAAGCACTTGCTCTGAATCATTACCAAAAGGTTTGGTAATGTTGGCTGGGGTGGGGGTGGGGGGGAAGATGATTGTTTCTTCTGAAAGATGCACATGCCTTCCTATGTAACAACAGAGGTCTGGACCACAGATATGCTTATTATGCAAATGACATTCACATCAGGAGGAGGCAGATAATGGGAATTATTGAAAAGTCAACTACTCATCACAAGGGTGACAGAAACATCAGGCAAGGTCCTAACATGTGGATAAAAGGCAAAATGGATGTGTTACAATCATTGGCTTTAATTTATCAAAGCGAAGCTGTCACAAGTCAGGCACTGACAAATGCATAACTAATGCATATAAATGAGCCAATTATCACTAATGGCCAAACAGTTCAATGCAATACAGCCTGATGCTTTTATTAACCCCTGATTTTTTTTTGTTTTGTTTTGTTTTAAACTTTTAAAGTGGAAATCAACCCCTCGATAAACAATGGTTCAGTGCCTGTCATACATTTTGAAAACTGCTTCTTGTATTGTAGAGGCAAAGGTGGAAAAAGAAGAAAAAGCAGCCACCTAAATTTTAAAAGCCTGTAGTGGCTATTTCCTAGCTCTTTCAGGTGGACATTGTTAACCCCAAAAGATTGTTATTAAATAAATTTAGGTGGCTTTTTAAATTTAGGCCATCTGTTGGGGATGCTTTGATTTAGATTTCCTGCATGGCAGGGGGTGGGACTGGATGGCCCTTGCGGTCTCTTCCAACTCTATGATTCTATGATTCTATTCCTGCATCCCAAATCACAATAGTTCTTCGAACTACTGTTTTTGGAGTCTATTTTTTTTTGAAGTCTGCTTTTCTCAGACTCCAAAAAAGAGTTTTCAGTTGCTGACAAGAGTTTGGATTTCCCCAGCATAGAACTGATGCACACTCCATTTTAAATTAATAATAATTAATAATTTGTTTTATTTATATACCGCTATTCCAAAGATCATAGCGGTGAACAGCAAGTAAGCTAATTAGCAAGTAAGCTAATTTGCCCCCAACAGTCTGGATACTCATTTTAGCGACCTCGGAAGGATGCAAGCCTGAGTCGAGCTTGGGCCCTTTTGCCGGTCTTGAACTCGCAACCTTGTGGTTTTGAGTGAATGGCTGCAGTACAGGCATTTAACCACTGCACCACCAGGGCTCCAATTTAAAAAGATTATAATTTTCACCATAATGTGTTTAGGTAGAAAACTGATGTATATGCTTTTTTGGGTTACAATTCTTGCTATTTTCTTATATACAGGGCTGGTTTGAGCAATCATTCAGGATATATGATCCAGCACAGTATCAGGCACCATTGTACTACATATGGGACAGTCAGTTCAAATGAGATCAATATACAAAGATTACTATATTCATAGACCAAAACCACACAGTAAATTCATCAGAAAGTGGGTTTGGCTTGTATGTAGGACACCTACATCTGTAAATTCCATATGGATGAACCATCCTCATTGTGGTTGGCAAAGACAAGGCCAGATCACCACCTCCACATATAGTGCTAGACTGGGCCTCTAAAGAATATGCCCTCTTGATCCCTGCCCATCATGGCTGGCCATCCAGGGGGGTGAGGTATCGATGGCACTTTTTAGATGTATCATCAATGCTTCCCTTGGGGAGGGCCATATACCATCCTCCTTGAAAGAAGCAATCATTAGACCGCTCTTGAAAAAAACAACCCTGGACATGAAAAATCATAGGCCTTTTTCTCATCTGCCATTTTTGAGCAAGGTGATCAAGAGGGCAGTTGCTCTTCAGCTCCAAGTGGTCTAGAATGAAGCCGATTTTCTTGATCCATTTCAAACGGGCTTCAGGACCGGGTATGGGGTGGAGACTGCCATGGTCGCTTTAACTGATGACCTTCATCTAGCCATTGACAGAGGGAGTGTGACCCTGTTTGTGCTATTAGACCTCTCAGCGGCATTTGACACAATAGACCATGACATCTTCTTGGAACATCTGAGAGAGCTAGGAATTGGAGGCACTGCTTTGCACTGGTTCCATTGCAGGGTCCAGAGGGTGATGCTCAGGGACAGTTGCTCTTCAAAAACAGAGCTTAATTGTGGTGTCCCTCAAGGCGCCATCCTGTCCCCGATGCTATTTAACATCTATATGAAGCCGCTGGGAGAAATCATCCAAGGATATGGGGCTGAGTGTTATCAGTATGCTGATGACACCCAAATATATTTCTCCATGTCCCGGTCATCAGTGACAGCGACAGATGGCATCTCTCTCCTCAACCAGTGTCTTCAGGCAGTAATGGATTGGATGAGGGAAAACAAGCTCAAGTTGAATCCAGACAAAACAGAAGTATCGGGCTACAACCTCCAGTCCTAGAGGGGCTCTCCTCGAAGGACTGTGTTCACAGTCTGGGGGTGCTTCTTCACCTGTCACTTCAGATGAGGAATCAGGTGAATGCGACGGTCAAGAGCACCTGTTATCAGCTTCGGCTGATACGCCAGCTGCACCCTTTTCTGGAACAGGGTGACCTCAAAACTGTAGTACAGGTTGGTCACAGGAACAGCAAGGAGTGACCATATAACACCAATATTGAAGTCACTCCACTGGTTGCCTATTAGATTCCAGGCACAGTACAAGGTGTTGGTTATCACCTTTAAAGCCCTAAATGGCTTAGGCCCAACCTATCTAAGGGATCGTCTGCTTCCATACAATCCACCCTGTACACTCAGGTCCTCTGGGAGGAATTTACTACAGCCCTTAAAGACCAGGTTGATGGTGACCTCCCAGAGGACATTTTCTGCAGCTTCTCCCAAGTTATGGAATGGCCTGCCGGATGAGATCTGTCAAATTACCAATCTAGAGAGCTTTAGAAAGCCATTAAGACGGATCGCTTCCGGCAGGCCTTCCCGGAATAAAATACAGTACTCGGCCACGAATAAGACTTCCCATCTATTGAACTCTGCCCGTGATGATTATTATTTGGATTAGTGTCCGGGAAAGCAGCCAAAGGGCTGATAAGACAGCTAGTTTTCAAACAAACAACCCTCTCCCAGCACAGCAAAGTCAGTGTAAGCTACACAGTCCTAGAGAGTTGCAGTAGCTTTTCCAAAAGGGATTACCAAGAGAATTGTCAGACGGTCCGAGGTTCAGGGTAACAGATAGGCAGGTCGATGAAGCAGTCCAAGGTCAAGGTTTCCGGATATTCAAGACAAGAAGCCAAGGAGCCAGAGACAGAGTCTTTCCTCTAAAAGAGTCAGATATCCACTGGCAAAGAACCACACATGCTCCAGGTGCTTAAGAAGGCAAGGAGCTGGCCTTCAGCTGTGCCTGATTACGAAGACGCTTCTGATAAAGCCTCCGAGATCTTCGAAGGCCTTCTCTTTCTGCTCGACGCTCATTGAAGGTAGGCACACTGCCCAGATCCTCCTCCATGTCCACAGCCTCGGCACCAGGCAAACTTGACTGCTGAACCTCTGGAGGGGCCATAGACTCTGCTCCAGCAGAACTAGGGCCAGCCTCTGGCTCCTCCATTACAGGTTCAAGCCCCTGGGGCTCTGGCTCCTCCATTATAGGTTCAGATCCCAGAGGCTCTAGCTCATCCTCTGAGTCCTCCAAGCCATCTTCCAGGCTGGGCATGACAATTAGGCAGATTTTAATATGTAGTTTTTAATCTTATACTGTTTAATCTTGTTTTAAGGGGGGGTATTATGTATATATGGATGCATTTTAACATGTTGTACACCGCTTTGATTGCCTGGTAAAAAGCGGGATAGAAATTTTAAAATCATTTATTTATTTATTTATTTATTTATTTGAACTGCCCTAATCAACCTATATTGCTTGCTTTACCTCAGAATATTGCACGTTTCTTGCTCACAAGAATTTTCCAAATCTTTTGTGGCTTTCCTGTATAAACGTCACTTGTAGTGAGCTTACTGTCACTAACTCTTGACTATGCACTATGCACTAAGCTACATGTTTAAAATACTCCACATTCCAGTGGAATAGAATGGGATCTGGCCGCATGTGATTCACTAGAGTTCAAGCTTATTACAAGGGGGCTCCTGAAAAACCTCTTAAATTCCACTGAAAAAGGCTTTGCATTTTTTACCAGACTATCCACTGAAATCTATACATGCATTATCACATGTGTGTTCGTCTGTGTCCTTTGCATGCTTTTGTATGGAGGATGAATTGATGATGATTGATAATGATGATGATGATGATGATGATATTTATTTTCACCACCACACTAATCGTAATTCAAATTAGCTTACAGTCTAAAAACATAATACTTTTAAAAACATACAAAAATGACACTTAAAAAGAAATTAAATTACTATATATAGTAGATCATTTGTTTTAAAATAGAATACAATTGAAAATGATTAAAACACTTAAAAACTATACACTTTAAATATTATTATTATATTTATTATATTTATAGATGCAAACAGATGCAAATTTCTGCAGGAAAGTGAAGACCATTGATCATCAATGCAAATACCTAGCATTCAACTATCAATAACTAGATATCTGACTAGTTGGTTGCAATTTTATGGAGGGGGGGAGTCTAACTACATTACATTGCTATTGTAACTTAACATTAATGCATTACTCCTTTTATGATGCAACAATAACTTTTGCTAAATTATGGAAGAAGAGCACAGTTGGTCCTCCATATCCACAGATTCTGCATCCATGGATTCCACCATCCACAACTTGAAAATATTCACACACACACACACACACACCCTACCAAAACCCAAACTTGGATTTTGCCATTTTTAAAAGGTCACCATTTTACTATGCTATTGTATATAATGGGATCTCAGCATCCATAAATTTTGGTATACACAGGGTGTCCTGAAACCAAACTCCAAGGACCCAAGGTATCACATGGCCAAAGTCTTGGTTAGTGTTATGTGTCATGCTTCTGAAAGAAAATTGTTTTATAATTTCTCCCCAAGTAACAATCTAAAAACTTTGAGAAAGAGGAAGGCAAAGAGTTATTTTTTAAAACTGCAATAACAGCAACTACACTACTTATTTTGGCCAGCCTTGGGACTTCAGCTGTTACTAATTAGTCTTTCAAAGTAAAACATCAAGCTCCAGAGGTCCTATCCTCTTAGCAGCGTTGAAGTAAGATTCATCACCACTCTAATGATTTATCGTGGCCCAAAGGAGGCTGTATCTTGTTCTTTGCTTCAGCCAGCCAAATATTATGCCACATATTGCCAAACACGCACATGAGGAAAAGTGTGGCCTACAAGCCAATTGTACCCTCCCAAAGTGCCCCTCCTCTCCCCCACATGCCTTAAAAATGCTTCCCAAATTGTTTTAAAACACTCCCAGCCCCGAGGGAAATGCATGATAAAGATGTGGCATATAGAAAATATGGTAAAGGAAAGAGATGATCAAGAGAAGTTAAGAGAAGGAATTATTATACTGAGAAGTATATAGGTGAGATGGTTGAGGAGGATGTTTTGTTGTTGTTAAGAAATTTAATTGAAAATAATATATTTGTAGATATAAGATAAATTTATGTATATGTAAATGTCATTATTTTGTTAATTAAAAAAACAAAACACTCCCAACCCTGCCTCTTTCATTTGCCAGAAAAAAAGACAGATATTAGAACATGGGAAATAGTAATTACTTCCCAGGTCCCATTACCAAAATGTGAACATATGCCCAAAAATTGACACATATACCCAGCCCCTCTGCAGCTGTTTCTCTTCAGCATAAAGTATGGTCTGAAATATGAACCACACCTGAGCCCACAATACAGTAATACTCATGTATGTGCAGCAAAGATGTTGGAAGTGTGGGTGATACTATACTAGGTTGGGAGATGCAGCAATAACTCTCATTTAGACTATCTCTCTCCTAAAGATCTTGTTTCCAGTTCAGAGGCAGAGCAAGGCAGATTCAGGAATACAGTACTAATTCCATTTGATGGAAAACTAGAACATGAATTTAACAAATAAACAAATAAGTAAAATTATAATTACAAGAGAGTTGAGATCTGTACCCATCAATAGACAGAAAACTTATTTCAAATGTAGATCATGACACACATGAAATGGCTTGAAGAAACCAAATTTTTGCTTAGTTGTCAAAACTATGAAAGATGGCAATCTGTGAAAGGATATTTTATAATGTAAATGAAATCTAAAAAACAATTCTTGCTTTGCAAGGAAAAATGTTACTTCCAAGGTTTTTCACAAATCATCCTGAGCACTTTGCAGAGTAAGCATATAAAAGCAGAAAGAAGCACTACTCACTGGGAAATGAAGTGATTGAATCCTCTCGACCAGCTTCCCGGTTGGAACAATGTTGGAGGGGGATTCCTGAAAAATGCAAACATTTTGTATGAATAGCTAGACTGAATCAAACCAATTGTTCAACTGTCCAAAGGTAACTTCTCCCAAATGTTTTAAAAGAAAGAGATTACTAATGGATTACTCCATCCTGTATAGGGCTGACAGCTAAAGTGTTAGGAAATTTCTGCATTTCTCCTACTCTCCAAGCAGGGAGATGACTCTAAGCTCAGGGAAAGTAGCACTCAAGGAGCTCTCTGGCAAAGACTTCTAATACTACTCCCTAAACTGCAAATTGTAGAATTCCATGGGATTTTGCCATAGCAGATAGTGTGGAATAATAGTGCTGTCACTGTAAAATGTAAATACTGGAAAAACTACCCACGTGTCATGTATGCTGTAAATAAGTCTACAGAGGATAAGAGATGAAGCACGAATAGGGCTCCTTCTCCAGCTCTATCCTGGGGACTGGAAACAGCTGATCCAATCTTGATTTTACTGCCACTCTTCCTACAGTTGCACTGAGCTGTGTGTAACCCTTGCCAGTGCTGAATGTTTGAAGGCAGCCTGGCATAAGGAGAGCTCCAATACCACTCAGAGGAGCTGTGGGAAAAGCATCTATGAAATGAAGAGCATCTTAGGCCCAGAACTCAAAAGAAGCGGCTTCAAGCGGCTTTGGAATGTGGCATTTAGATGACATGTGCCTCCAAAGTGGCTGGAAGCTGCTCCTGTGCCAGAAAAACGAGTCTGATGCCTCCACAAAAAGGAGTTGGTTTAAACTGACTCCTGGCCAGCACGGTATGGGACCTGCAGAAGCAGCCTGCTTTGGGAGCACGCTGTGCAGTTACAGTGGTGCCAGCCTGATCATTGCTGTCTGCTCCACCCCTTAAAAGAAAATTGGGGTATAAATAAAACACTTCTCCAAAATTATTAGAGGAGTATTATGATTATTATTATTATATTAGTAACCCATAAGAAATACAAAAACAATATATAAATATACTGTATACATACACACACAATATTTCTTATAGAAGACAAACACAATCAAGGAGAGAAGTAAATGTAAAAAAATATTTATTTAATTTACTTTACAGTATAATGAAGGAGAATGTGGGAAATTATTTTTATTTTTTATACAGAACATTATATAAATTAAACTCTGTACTAAAGAAAATATTAAAAGGTATGTAGTAGAGGATGATTTAACCAAGATGTTCTATCTTATGTAGTATGTTGAACAATTTGAAAGTTTCTGAGGAGAAGACACATTTTGTTTTGTTGATTTCAATAAGCATGGATATTTGTATTATAATATTTAAATAAATATTTTTTTAAAGAAAGAAATCAAGAGCATCTTCACTTTGCTCCACAGTGGTGGACCCATTGGTTGCTCTGCTGTGTGCATTTTGTCACCTGCTGAAAAATGCTTTGTGCCTTTATTTTCTTTGGCTCTTGGCTGTCCTATTATCTGGTCCAATTTACCTCCATTACTCTCCTATCCATTTCTACAATCAGCTGCTCTATAAGCATATCTGGCCTACCTGTTCACCTTTGCTTGCCCTGCCCCTGTGACATCATTAGGACCTGTCCAGTGACATCACAGGAACCCACCCCCTGGTTTCTGGGTTTCACCCTAGAATTTCAGGGACTGGGATATTGTCAACTTGGCAAGCCTACTTTGCCAGGACTCACAGGTTAAAAAATAATACAGAAAACAAAGGGGTTGTGCACACTGGGAAAATAACGCAGTTTCAAATGGACTTAAAACCAAGCTGTGCAGTTGACATACAAGAAGAAACCAAACTCTGGGGTTAAAAAACAGAACAAAAGATGCTCTGCATTAAAGTGGAAAATGTGCATCATCACACATGCATATAAATAGTACAGTACCAGTACAGGACTGCAGGAAAGCAAAAACAAGAAAGTATGACAAATAGAGCAGGTCATCAATAATGCAATTGATGTAATGACACTATGTACAGAAACCAGACAGTCCAACAGAGGGGCATAGGGTGAAGGGAGATGGAGTGGCATGTAGGGGAAGTGGGCTACATGATTGTGTTTTGCCAATGTGTCACTAGGCACAGTGATGCACCAATGCACTATAAAGATGGTGTATTGCATGGATATTGTGGCTGGTCACACTGGTGTCCAATGAAATAGGAGCTGGGCAGAAGGGGGGGAAGCAAATTGGAAGTCACAGGCAGTGTGATCATGCAATGGTGTACATTCACGGTGGAGAGGCAGAAAAAAAATAACTGGGTGGCACGGCTTGACACCACATGGTACACACAGCCCATGGGTGTTCAGCCCACCTTCAGATCTGGCCATCCACCTGCTTTCATAAAAAACAGTATCATCAGCCAAGTTTTTCCTGTCTGTCTGCTCAGACCTTGAGTCATTCGAGTTCTTCCACAACTTTGTATGGCCATTGGTTTTGTCCTGTTAGCTCAATCAGAGAACATGTAAACAAGGTGTAGGGCTGCATCCAACAACTAGGGTCAAAAAGAAAAGAAAAGAAAGATGCCTTCTTCCAGAGAAAGGAAAATTTTGGATATGCAATGCTATGACCTTATTCCACACAGAGAAGGAAACAGCTGACAGCTGATGACAGCCATGGTAAAAAGTAAGTAACACAGCTGCACTGCATAACAAAGACACCATCAGAGCTTCTGTGCTTGCATATAACTCACATTTAATTCATATCAATATATAACAAATATAGATACTCTCTTAAAACAGCTTTAGGGGGATAAGAGCCAAAAATATAGCATAATTTAGAGAAATATCAAGGAGCAAAGAGAAGTGTGTGCATTCCCTCTCTCTCTTTCTGACACACACACACACACACACACACACTAAATCAAAACTCATAGTAAAGATATTATGGTTCTGTAATAAATGGCCCATTTTCATTCATCTGTATCTATTCAAAAGCATTTCAGCTATCTCATTCAGTTACCGTTTGTCATGTTATCTGAGCTGAATGTGTTATTACTTTTCTCTTTTGGTATAACACTAGCATAAAATGAGAAAGAAAAATCCAAAATACTCACTGGATATGCATCATTTATCACATTTACTATTAGGAAGTAATGTGATAGGTTATATTCACTGACATTAATGCTCAGTCCCATGTTCCATTAAGCAGCTTCTTAGCACCACCTGCACCAGGGAGCCAGCTGCACTGAATACAAATCACATATGTGGAGGTGAATTTAGAAAACATGCACAAACACACTTTAGTCCAGGGAAAAATGCTTACATCTTTTAAAAAAAAGTCCACACAAACATGTCTCCATTTTGAAAAATGCTATAGAAATATGCGCACATTTCTGTAAGGGAGAAAAGGGGCTCAAAAATTCAAGGCAAACCCAAATCAGAGCATTGGAGAGCAGGAAGGAAGACCTTTGATGAGTGCAGGCTTGACAGATTCACATATCTCTACTACTAGATAGTTTATGTCTAGCTTTCTGAGAGCCAGTGTGGTATAGTAGTTTGAGTGTTGGACTGCAACTCTGGAGATCAGGGTTTGATTCCCCACTCAGCTATGAAACCCACTATGTGAGTGCAGGCAAGCCATATGCTGAGAGCCTCAGGAAGGCAATGGCAAACCTCCTCTGAACAAATCTTGCTAAGGAAACCCCTTGGATCACCATAAGTCAGAAACAACATGAAGGCACACAACAACAACAAACTTCTGCTTGGTCAGATATCACGCTCTCACTGAGCAGCTCCATAGACTCACAGAAGAGCAAGGAGAAAATAGAATAGACCCCTGTGGATCCTGCAAAGATAACTCGAAAGGTATCCTCCAACAATTATGATTATGCCCAGAGACTTCTCTGCCAGGAATGAGTGTGAAGCATCAATCCAAGACCACCTTACAAATTGCCACAGAACCATCTCAGTCACATCGCTGATGCCTCATTTTCAGTACAAAAGTTTGTGTGTGTGTTTGATGGTGCTTCACTAATAACTTCAGTTCTCATGAAACCAAAATGAAAGGAAATATACACTCAAACTGTCCTGAAACAAATAGTTTCTACTGTAAATGCAGTATTCAAATAGGACTAAAATGTCTGAATGGCTGACTGGCTGGATAAGCCCAAGGCCCCGAGACCACTTGTAATACTAAACATAATGCAATATAACCATATTTCTTTGGAATTAATAACTAGTATCTAAATTTGTGTTTCACCTTTTCCTTCACCTCCCCTTTTCATGTCCTGTCTCTTAAATCGTAAGCCTGAGGGCAGGACCTTTCTTGTTACTGATCTTTGAAAGCCAGTATAGAAGGGTGTTGTTGTTGTTGTTTTTTTTTTTTTTTTTGCTGATGAGCAGAATTTAAAAATGGTAGCAATGACAATTATTATAATATTGACAGCCTATTGGTGCCATGCCCTTCTAGCAACACTATTAGTGACTGGCTCCATCAGCATCCTTTATGCTTATCTATTGTTGTTGTAAGCCTTCAAGTCATTTCCAACTTATGGAGCTCCTTAGGCCTATCATGAGGTTTTCTTGGGAAGATATTTTTGGAGGAGCTTTGCCATTGCCTTCCCCTGAGACTGAGAGAGTGTGACTTGCTCAAGGTCAGCCAGTAGGTTTCATGGTCTCCAGGTTACCTCAAGGAAGGGGTACTCTCTTTCCATAGGCAAGCCCTGGACCATGCATGCATGCATGTATCAACAATCTGTCCCAAGTGAACCTCATCAGCAAGAAGAACTGATGAAAAAGCAGATCACTTGTCAAATTAATGGAACTTGTCTGTATTTGCAAGTGTCAAAAGAGTGAATTGTCAGAAAGCAAGTCGTCAAAAGATAGGAGGAGCCTTAAGCCACCTTGGAGCAACAGCTCCATCTATATCTTAGAGCCAGTATAAATACAACAAGCAGCTGTATAACCTTTTCAGTCAACCAGCTTTCAAGAACAGAACAAGATTTTTTTTTCAAGACATCGAATCTTGGATAAATGCAGGAAATACACAGGAAATGCTTGTGATCCTGTATGAAAATATTACATTAAATTGTTCTCTTCTGATCTGGTACAAAGAGGCAATTGTCTCTGACACTGCTTAGTTGTATACTGACTTACATCCAGGCCTCTGAATATTGTGATACGTGGGGAAACTGTGGACCGCTGGCCACATGAGGGCCATATGTCAGGATACCTCTTCTGTTCTTTTATCACCTGAAGAAAGAGTAGGCCCGAACAGAGCTATTGTAGTCTTTTAAAAATTTGATATGTGCTGTCTTTCATAGATCTCTTAGAAGGGGAAGAATTTCAGGTTATTTACAAACATATGGCACCATGGATGGATGGATTGTTCTGAAAATGCTATGGTGTCTGACATCAGCACAAAATGGTGACAGTCCTTCAAGGAAATTATCCAATCCTTCAAGGGCAGAATGTTTTTCTCATTCTTCTTCCTTAGTGCTTAGAATACAGTAGCTGTTTCCTTGTCCTATGACATATGGCCAGTGGACCTCTTCCTAGGTGTGGAGAAACTTCAAATACAGCTAGTCTCTCCAGCATCAATATAATGGGGGTGGTGACTTCAGGTTTCTGGGGTGATGTTTTTGTGAACAAACCATACTCCAGGGCTAGATTATTTCCTAAGACCAGCAGGTAGAAAATGTAAACAACAGTGGGGGACTGCCCAGGCTCTGCTCCCCATCTGATGTATATTTCCCTTGTTCTCTGTTACCTCTGCTCTTATATCTCTGCTGATCAGGGGCACATATGAGGAAGGTGGGGAGAAATCCCACTATCCCTGATCTCAGAAGCCCCATATATGTGTACGTAGATTTGCTTGCTTGATTATATCCTGTCTTCCTCACATGCAGAAAAGAAGACTGTATAGACGTTTCCTGGCTCAGTAGAAGATCCCGTGTTCTTTAATATGGCCATGAATAGAACATTAAGATACTGAGTGGAGACTAACCACTTTTATGCCATGCTTTTTAACATTTACATGAAACCGCTGGGAGAGATCATCCGGAAGCACGGGGCGCGGTGTTAACAGTACGCTGATGACACCCAAATATACTTCTCTGTGCCCCCGACTGATGCAGTGACCAGGGATGGCATCTCTCCTCTGGATACCTGTCTAGAATCGGTAATGGGCTGGATGAGGGAAAACAGACTCAGTTTGAATCCAGAGAAAACGGAAGTGCTCGTGATAGGTTCCCCGGGCCCGGGGATGGCTATTTCTCCACCTGTCCTGAACGGGATCATGCTTCCTGTGAAGGACTCAGTTTGCAGTCTGGGTGTGCTCCTTGACTCGTGGCTCCACCTTACATCTCAGGTGGATGCGACGGTCAGGAGCACCTGTTATCAGCTTCGGCTGATACGCCAGCTGCGACCCAACCTGGGCCGGAGGAACCTTGAAACAGTAGTACATGTTCTGGTAACCTCTCGATTGGACTTATGCAATGCGCTCTACATGGGGCCACCCTTGTACCATACTCGGAAGCTTCAATTGGTACAGAATATGGCAGCAAGACTGGTCACTGGATCTTCCAGGACCAGTCATATAACACCGGTTCTTAAAGACCTTCATTGGCTGCCTATTTGCTTCCGGGTGCAATACAAGGTGTTGGTTATTACCTATAAAGCCCTAAATGGCTTGGGCCCAGGGTACTTGGAGGACTGCCTCTCCCCATACAATCCGCCCCGCACACTCAGGTCGGCCGGGAAGCAGTTGTTAAGAGTTCCAGAAGTGAGATATTCCACCACCACTCAGAGGGCCTTCTCCATCTCGGCCCCTAAGCTCTGGAACTCACTCCCCGGCAAGCTCCGCTCAGTCACCTCTCTGACCAATTTAAAAAGGGGCTTAAAACACATCTGTTCCAGCAGGCATACCCCTATGTACTCCCACCCTCCCCTCTCTGTTGCACTATTGTGCTAGCTGGAGATGTTAGTGTATTGTAGCAGTTACTGATGTTTTTATTGACTAATGTTCTATTGTATGTTTTTATGGACTGTATATTGTCAAACTTTTATATGCTGTTACCCGCCTTGATCGCTGGAAAGGCGGGCTACAAATAAAAAATTATTATTATTATTATTATACAGTCTACCATAAATTTTTACACATATCTGCACTGCACTTGAAACATAGTACTTGATTTTTTCATTTGAAAGGGTAATACGAGAAGGTTTAACTCACCAGGAGCAGGAGACAGTTTTTTATAACTACTGTATTATTATTACTGTTGTTATTGTTGTTGTTGTTGTTATTGACTAGCAAAAAAGATGTAGTGGTAGGGTACAAATGCTACTCATTTTGTGGGAAGAAAAGGATGCTACAAACCTATGGCAAGAGAGCCACACTGGAAGTGTGAGTAGAGCCATGGCATTAGCTTTAGAACCACAGAATCACTAGACACTGCTGCTTAGGGAGGCACATCTGTGTGCCTAGAGAAATAAAGTGAAATCTACAGATCGTGAGAAGGAAGGCCTCTAGAAAATTTCCCTCTAAGTTCCCTATATCTTTATTTCCAAGGAGTAATAAAAAAGCAACAGAAAGGAGGACAATATAACTCTTCTGACTAAAGAAATGTATCTTATACAGTATTTTGGTAGTTTGGAAGTCTTGTTACACCCCTTGGGTATGTACTGAGCTGGAAACCTTTTAATCTATTGAGCTTTATGTGTTCTCTGTCATTGAGTGTGCCTCCAAAGTCACAGCTGGTGAAACCAAATGGGGCCTTTTTTCACCACCAAGGCCAGTGCTATGGTTCAGCGGACACCATTTGTCCTTTAAGTTAAGCTGTGGGCCTAATTACAGATCACAGTTAATAGATTTACAGTGGGCAACAGTGGAAGGGAGGAGGGAAGTCACTGCTTTGAGTTTGAATACTTATCTGGTTGTGAGGGTTAGATGGAACCATCTTGAGAAATATATTTGATAAATAAAAATATACTTTGATATTTCTTTAATCAGTTAAGCAATATTTTTTTCTTAAGAGGGAAAAATAAACATACTGGGCCTCCAAATGAGCAGATGCATTATCAGAGGCAGCCACCTTGTTTCCAGTGAGAAGAAATTACCAGCTAAATGTGAACACCTGCCACTAGGAGCAGAAGGGCCAGGTAGAAGCCTACTGTGAATTTGCTTAAAGGGATCAGGGATGAGATGACCTGAGATAGCCCATATGTCAACAATTACTAGATTTCATCCTGTTTGAACTTCTCATGCCTGTTTGTTTCTTAAAGCAAAATATGGCACAATTCTTTTTTAAAAAATGTGAGAACACTAGCCAAGCATAATGATGAAATTCTACATGTATGGCTAGTTCATTGCTTGTATTGCTGTTATTAACTGCCACCAAGTCACTTTCAATTTATGGCAACCCAGTGAATGAAAGATTCCAAGTCAGCCTGTCATCAACAGCCCTGCTCAGGTCTTGCAGACTCTAGGCCGTGACTTCCTTGCTTGAGTTTATCTATCTGGAATGTAGTTTCCATCTTTTCCTACTGCTTACTGTCTTAGCAAGCATTATTGTCTCTTTTAGTGAGTCATGCCATCTCGTGTTATGTCCCAAGTGCAACAGTGACAATCTCTGTTTAGTCATCTTGGCTTCTAGGGAGAGTTCAGGCTTGATTTGCTCTAGGACCCATTTATTCATCTTTTTAACAGTCCATGAACTCTTTTCCAGCCTCACATTTCATCACATTTCAAATGAGTTGATTTTCTTCCTATCAGCTTTCCTCACTGTCCAGCTTCCACCACCATACATAAATATGGCACAGACAATCCTAACTTTAGTATTCAGTGATAAATCTCTACATTTCAGGATCTTGTCTAGTTCCTTCATAGCCATTCTTCCAAGTCCCAACCTTCTGATTTCTTGACTGCAGTCTCCATTGTGATTAATGGATGAGCCAAAATATGGAAAATCTTTATTTATTTCAATGTCTTCATTGTCTGCTTTAAAGTTATGTAAATCATCTGTGGTCATGATTTTTGTTTTCTTCATGTTCAGCTGTAAAACCTACCTTTGCACTTTCTTCCTTCACTTTCTTCCTTGACTGTCTTCAGTAATCATTCTAGGTCATTGCTATTTTCTGCTAGTCGTATGGTGTCATTTGCGCATCTTGAACTGATGATGTTCCTTTCTCCAATGTTCATGCCTCCTTCCTCTGAGTCTAATCCTGTTTTACATAGGATTTGCTCAGTGTACAAGTTAAACAGATAAATGGATAAAATGGAGCCTTGCCTGACTCACTGTAATGATTGGGGTCCCTCTCCTCAGCCATTTGAGGACTTCTCCCAAACAACAAAGGGTTAAGCTGGGGGGAGGTACATGCTAATGAGGGTTGACATCATATTCTAATGAAGGGTTACATCATAGCTGATGCAAATGTTAACTGACCAATTAGCTCGATAAACCCGGGAACTTCAAGAAACTTCCTTCCAGAAGTTTAAAAAGGCCTCTGTGACCATGCGGCTTGAGTCTTTCCTTTGTTTGCCTCAGGCTGTGGTCTGAGATAACCCAGATGCTAGTTGGAGCTGGGCTAGATAGCTATCTAAATCCATCAAGGAGTACAAAGCTCATCTGAACTTGTAAGTAGGATTAGGATTGTGTGTTAGCTAGTTGAGACTAGATTTTATGTTTATTTTCCTAGCTTGGATGAAATGGCTACACTTCCCTGCCTGTGGAACAAGGAGGTTCTACATGTAAATGATATCTTTTGCTCTGGAATTCCTTTATTTCTAGCTTGATTTCTCCCAGGTGCTTTGAGTGCAGTTTCTACTTCACTTTCTAAATTTGTAGGTAAAAAGGTAGAGGTTTTCCCTTGATGGGATTGTCAAGTCATGTCTGACTGTAGGGGGCCGTGCTCATCTCCTTTACTAAACCAAAAGAGCCAGTGTTGTCAAAGACGACTCTGTGGTCATGTGGCCAGTATGGCTGCACAGAATCCTTTTACCTTCCCAACAAAGTGGTATCTATTTGCACTTCTACATGCTTTCAAACTACTAGGTTGGCAGAAGCTAGAACTAGTGACCGGAGCTCACTCTGCCATGTGGTGCCTGGGACTCACACTGCCAACCTCTCAATCTTGCAATCGTCAGAGTCAGCATCTCAACTGCTGAGTCACCGCATCCCAATTGTAGGCTCATCTTCAAATGTTCTGCCTTGAATGAATCTGTCATCCTTTCATTTCTTATACAGTTCTTACTTAATTGCTTGCATTAAGTAATGCATATTCTTAAATGTAATTTTTCATTCCCTATGTTCTCAGAGAAAGTCAGGGCTAGAAGGGTTCAAGCTGCAGGATGTTTTGATTAGCAAGGGTGATGTCATCATATGCCAAACCTCTCAGACTTCTCTGGTCCTATGGAGTTTAGCTGGAATCCTCACAGGAGCTGGAAGGAGAATGTTGTTAACTATGCCTGTTGCATCCCAAAATCTACTGGAGTGGCTTGTTCTTGAAAGGTCAGCTAATGAAAGAAGATCTATTAGCTTTGCAAGAGACATGTTCTTGATGTTGATTAAAACTGCTACAAATGGTTTGTCTGCACACATCTACATATTCCTCTTGGGGGTATGGGGACCATCAATACAAGAACCCACCTGTACCTCAGAATTTACCTCTGTTTACTGTAAATAAAAATAATGATCTAAATTTGCTCATCTAAGTGCTCGTGCCTATACATCATTTTAAATCTTGATGACTGGTGATCAAGAGGCAGTTTTGGGTGATACATATATATGGTATCTATAAGCAATGCCCAGAGGTAAACAAAAATCTAACAATATGCTTGCATGTTATGTACATAGGATCAGGATGGCAGATATTTCTCAGGTACAGAAATAAAAGGACACCACATTGGCTCTTCTTGAAACAGGTGTGATTCCCTACCCCTAAGACTAATAATAATAATAATAATAATAATAATAATAATAATAATAATAATAAGAAGAAGAAGAAGAAGCATACAGTTAAAAGAGAAATGCATTAAAAATTCCAAAATCCCCTGGGGGAGTGAGGGTCCTCACCGCTTGTCAGCTAATTTGAATTTTGTCTGGAGTTCCATTATCATTTTCTGGCCACAAGAGTGCTCAATTCATGATGGTGGTTAAACCAGACAGGCCAGTTAACATTAACATTCCACTTAAGCATTCTTAAGTATGGGAATCTCAAGATATTTACATGGGAAATGAGCACCCTTTTGGTACTCATTAGGCTATTTATTATATGCACTTATAGATATACAAACATATATATTCCCCTTAGGGAGAAACAGACATGACAAAGATTTTCACACCAGTGCTTACCGTGGGGTAAGCGCTGGTAAAACACCGGTAAAACGTTAGGGCAGTGCACGTGTGTGGAAACCTGACGCGCTTTTGAAACGTCAGGAAATCATTTCCTCACCTCTAGTATCCTTGAATAGTTTGCAGAGCAGCAATTTCCTATGAACACAAAGTTTCAGTTCATACAAAATTGCTGCTTCACAAATGATTCAAGGATACTACAGGTGAGGGGATGATTCCCTGACATTTCAGAAACGTGTTAGGTTTCACACACACAAGCTTTTCTGATGTTTTACCAGCATTTTACCAGCACTTACCCCACAGTAAGTGCTGGTGTGAAAATCTTGAATGTCTGGGTGCTGAGATACATCAAATCACATTACACTATATTACATGTCAGACATCATACATTCATTATATTACAACACATGGCCATTATGCTGGCTTTTCTTTTGCCTTTCCTAAAATAAATGGCAAATACTTCCCTCCCAGCTTGCATTGTTCCTCTTCCTACTGTTACCTTTGCCAATGAGTTTGAAAAACTTAAATTTTTGCAAAACAGTCACAAACAAGCAGAACGAAATCTTTCCCAAAACAATATCTGAGAGCAGAGAGAGTGAGAGAGAATGAGAAAGGACAAATAACAAACAGATTTTTAAAAAACAAATGTTTAATCAGCAATTGTTGGCAAGTCTCCAACACTGAGTAATTTTTGGCAGGTGCCATACTGATGAGCAAGAAACCATTCCAAAAGATAATCCAGTTGCAAAATTATGCAGGAAGCACTCTGAGTTTTCAAGAAACAGTTTATAAATCACTGCATGACTCCCTTTAAAAAAAAAAAAAAATTAGAAGCTAGCAGCATTATGGTAGGCTATACAGATTACAATTTTATTTTTGTACACAGCCAAACTCAGTCACTTGAAATAGGATTTAGTTTGCAGGCTCTAAGACTCTTTAAAATCCATGGTAAGGTACATGTTGTATTCAAGATCCTGCATTAGTTATGAAAATAAAATCATACTGACATAATTTTAAAATTCTGGGCCAATGTTGGGAGAAATGCAGGATATAAATCATAGAAATATCTAAATATTAAATCAACTGAGGTTAATCTTAAACATGGTTACTACAGAGTTCAAAGATATAGCTGTATTAGTCTAGAAAATCAGTATGCAAAGGGATCTTGTAGAACCTTGCAGACTAACTGAATGAAAGAAGTTGGTAACATGAGCTTTTATAGACTTGAGGCTACTTTCATATTCACATTTAGATGTTTAGAAGCATCTGAGAAAATAGCCTCAAGTCAACCAAATCTCATGTTATCAATTCTTTCTATCAGTTAGTCTCAAAGGTGCTACAAAACTCCTCTGTATAATGGTTACTATAGAGTAAGCCACATTGGACACAGTGGGACTTAACATCCCAAGAAAATATGAACGGTAAAGCCATACTCCTGTGCACAGTGACCTGAGAGAAAGCTTCTGACTTATGATGACCTTAAGGCTAACCTATCATTGAGTTTTCTTGGCAAAATTTGTTCAGAGCAGGTTTTGCCTTTGCTTTCATCTGAGGCTGAGAGAGTGTAACTAGTCCCAGGTCACCCATGGCTGTTAGGGGATTTGAAACCTGATCTACATAGTCTAACACTCAAATCATTACACTATGCTGGCTTATCTCTAAATAAATATGCACAGGATTTCACTATAAGTAGTTCTGTTTCAACCACCATGTGAAAGTAGCTGGTATAAGACTTAAAAATAATGTTGTTTAAAAACCAGCTAGATTACTTTTGGCATTTTTCTTTGCAACCCACAGACCACTGAATTCTGGAGGGTTGGGCAGCTACAAGGTTGTATGTGTGTTGTAGAAACTGAAAGGCTGCCATCTATTTTTGTCATTTTTATACCACTTTTTAATTTTAGTGCCTAACTACCTCTCAATGAGTGGATGGGGGTAGGTAGAGAAGAAACACATTTGACAAATACCTGAAGAAAAATAAGTCCAGTCATTTCTAGTGGTCAGGCAACACTATATATATTTAACCTATTTAACTTTGTGATTTCTCATAAGTTATTCCACTTTTTCCAAAGAACAACTATCTTTTAAAAAAAACAAAACTCCATAGAGCATAGCAGCAAGGAAGTGACATGAATGATTTCTCACTTGTCATCAAACTACATCTTTATTACAAATTAATATGTTTCATTTTTATACTATGGACATGCATGCAAAATACAAAACTGGCAAATAATGACGAATGACAAATGGACCAAGTGTTTTTCTGACCCTGCGAAGAATACACAGTTGCTTAGACAACATAGTTTTGCAGTTAAGACATTAAACTACTACAATTTTATGATACAATGAAATGACAGACATTGTTTTCTTCAAGTATGATGAATTGCCTACAAAGATGGCATTTGCATGCATAACATTCTATCAAAACCAGGTAAAGAAATTGTCAAGTATCAGACAACATATGAGATATATATACGCTAGGAGGATGTCATTGGTTGGAAGAAACAATTCTGCAGTTACCTGCCTCAAGCATAGGCCCTAAACAGGCAGGCAGGATAACACAGGCCAAGCCCCATGTCCTGATCCAGATCAGTCCCAAGGCCTGCATGGTGACAGATGGGTGTTTACATGCACGCACGCTACTGGGCCATGGTCACAGACCCTCTAATGACATGCACCTCCTACCTGCCTCCACCATTGCATCTGCTGAGAAGACTGTCATCATGGCCCATAAGGGTGGAAATGGGGTACCTGACTATGCCCATGTGGCCAGATGCCCCCATCTGACATCACAGGCCATGAAAAGGTCTTCTCAGCAGATGCAACAGTGGAGGCAAGTACAGGACACATGGGCTTATCAGGTCTGATGATTGTCCTCATGGTGTTTCCTAGAAACTCCACAGCAAACAACCAGTCTTTTTAGACCAGGTTAATGTCATAGAATCATAGAATCATAGAGTTGGAAGAGACCACTAGGGCCATCCAGTCCAACCCCCTGCCATGCAGGAAATCCAAATCAAAGCATCCCTGACAGATGACCATCCAGCCTCTGTTTAAAGACCTCCAAGGAAGGAGACTCTATCACCCTCCGAGGGAGTGCATTCCACTGTCGAACAGCCCTTACTGTCAGGAAGTTCCTCCTAATGTTCAGGTGGAATCTCTTTTCCTGGAGCTTGCATCCATTGTTCCGGGTCCTGTTCTCTGGAGCAGCAGAAAACAAGCTTGCTCCCTCTTCAATATGACATCCCTTCAAATATTTAAACAGGGCGATCATATCACCTCTTAACCTTCTTTTCTCCAGGCTAAACATACCCAGCTCCCTAAGTCGTTCCTCATAGGGCATGGTTTCCAGACCCTTCACCATTTTTGTCGCCCTCCTTTGGACACGCTCCAGTTTCTCAATGTCCTTTCTGAATTGTGGTGCCCAGAACTGGACACAATATTCTAGGTGGGGCCTGACCAGAGCAGAATACAGTGGCACTATTACTTCTCTTGATCTAGACACTATACTTCTATTGATGCAGCCTAAAATAGCATTGGCCTTTTTAGCTGCCGCATCACATTGTTCACTCATGTTCAACTTGTGGTCTACTTGGACTCCTAGATCCCTTTCACACGTAGTTTCATTCAGCCAGGTGTCACCCATCCTATATCTGTGCATTTTATTTTTCCGCCCTAAGTGCAATACCTTACATTTCTCTGTGTTGAATTTCATTTTGTTAGCTTTGGCCCAGCTTTCTAGTCTATTCAGGTCATTTTGAATCTTGATCCTGTCCTCTGGGGTATTAGCTATTCCCCCTAATTTGGTGTCATCTGCAAATTTGATAAGTATGCTCCCAATTCTGTCATCCAGGTCATTGATAAAGATGTTGAATAGCACTGGGCCCAGGACAGAGCCCTGTGGGACCCCACTGGTCACTTCTCTCCAGGATGAAAAAGAGCCATTGTTGAGCACCCTTTGGGTTCGGCCGGTCAACCAATTACAGATCCATGTAACAGTTCCTTTGTCTAGCCCACATTTTACCAGCTTGTTTGCAAGTATGTCATGGGAAACCTTGTCAAAGGCCTTAGTGAAATCAAGATATACTATATCCACAGCATTCCCTTCATCTACCAAGCTGGTAATTTTATCAAAGAAAGAGATTAGGTTTGTCTGGCATGACTTGTTTCTCTGAAACCCATGTTGACTTTTTGTGATTATGGCATTGCCTTCTAGATGTTCACAGACTCTCTGTTTAATGATCTGCTCCAGAATCTTTCCTAGTACTGATGTCAGACTAACTGGACGATAATTGTTGGGATCCGCTTTTTTCCCCTTTTTGAAGATGGGGACAACGTTTGCCCTCCGCCAGTCTGCTGGGATCTCTCCTGTTTTCCAGGAGTTTTCAAAGATTATTGCCAATGGCTCCGATATTACATTTGCCAGTTCTTTTAATACTCTTGGATGGAGTTCATCTGGTCCCGGAGACTTAAATTCATTTAGATTAATAAGGTGTTCCTCTACTATCTCTTTACTTATTCTGTGCTGAAATTCCCCTATTCTGTCCTCTGCTCCATTATCCTCAGGTTGAGCACCCTTTTCTTTTTCTGAGAAGACTGAGGCAAAGAAGGTGTTGAGTAATTCTGCCTTTTCTCTGTCTTCTGTTAGCATTTGGACTGGGATCAGGCCAGATCTGCATCTGGTTTGCCCGGTCCTGGCCTGGGACTAATGACCTGCATTTTCCTGACAGGATGATGCAAGGTCGGGGGGAAGGCATAATAAATAATAATAATAAAATTTATTTATATCCCGCCTCTCTACAAAAAGCAATCGGGGCGGCTTACAAAGTTAAAATATACAGTCCAAACCCTCAACCCACCCCCTCTTAAAATACAGTTAAACAGTGTGGAATTAAAAACATAAAACATACTTTAAAAAACAATACAATAACTCCCTCCCTCCATAACTGTCATCTTTCGGCTGTTGAGGGAGAGAACAGGCCGGCCCAGCGTCATCAGAGGCTGGCCTGAAGACAGAGTGCCCTCCCTCCATAACTGTCATCTTTCGGCCGTTGAGGGAGAGAACAGGCTGGCCCAGCGTCATCAGAGGCTGGCCTGAAGACAGAGTGCCCTCCCTCCATAACTGTCATCTTTCAGCCGTTGAGGGAGAGAGCAGGCCGGCCCAGCGTCATCAGGGGCTAGCCTGAAGATACAGTGTATCTTAATTGTAGATTTTTCTTGTACTGTTATATAATTTTCTTGTACACCGCTATGATCTACTTGGAATAGCGGTTTATAAATAAAACATATTATTATTATTATTATTATTATTATTATTATTATTATTATTATTA
>NC_056522.1:209229945-209275389 GCF_019175285.1 Sceloporus undulatus
ATTCATTCTCATGGATCTTCTCACATGTCCTTAATCCTTTCTTATTTGTAATGCCTTGAAGGGTATGTGCCCTCAAAGTCTGATTCGGGCCTTGTTGTGGTGTTGCAGAGATTTACAGCCAGGATCCTGAAAAATACTTCAAGCAAAGAGGCCCTGATTATTGAACGGGAACCTACTGATTTATAGGAACCTGCTAGAAGAAAATTGGATGTGCAAATTCACAGCAGTTGGATGGTGCTTAGATTTAATTAAACATTATCTTATAGGTCCTATTTTTTTTCAGTCCCAGGACTTATCTACGGGGGGAAAAGCGATTTAAACTGGGATGAGAAAAACATTTTCCCAGCAGGTCTTCAGATCACAGCAAAAAGTTTCAGACACATTGGTGATGAGAGAGGATTTATCCTGGAAGAAACAGTAATGCGCAGCAAGAACCATTCACAGGAAGCCCCGTGTTAAAGAATTCTATGCTGTCATCTCAGACAGAAGTAAACCCGCACATAGTCTTTGGGATTAATATCCGAGCAAGTGTCCTTTAAATGAAAAATCATCATTTCCGAAACTGGGAATTAACCTGAGAATACTGGTTCGAGGCAAAATTACAATCCTTCTACTTCAAAGCTATAATGATTAGAAAACAGGGGGACAACACATGGCTACAGGCTGCATTGGCATCTCCTACAAGGCATCTCATCACGGCTTTATACAAAACCAGACTCAAGAAGGATACACGAAGAGCAGTAAAATTGTTGAAATTTCAGCATTCTCTCTCAATCTCATTGGATAAGTAAATGGTTTAAATAGGCAGAATTTTTTGTTCCTGAGGTAGGAAATCCGTTCGTTTGCCCCCTCCCCCCCCCCCCATTTGTTCTCCTGTCTTTTGAAAGACCTTTTGAGTATCCGAGTAACTAAACCATTGCCTGGAAAACATCAAACCTCCTAGGGGCCCATATAAAGACATACCCTCTTCCTAAGGGGGTCAGTCAAAGGCGTATTATTGAGTGTCAACATGTATCAGACGCCATCATGCATCTCTGCAGTTTCGGTGTTCCAGATGTCACGCTTCAAATAAAATGGACCAACATGTGAAATGCATCAGGAAAGCCCCCTTTATTGGTATGCAGTGTTTTGTCCAGTGTCTATCAGGTCCTAAGTTTCAATGTTTGCATTGATTATTCACCCTCCACAATGTGGATCTTTTCTAAAAACATGAGGTAAAACTTGATGGTGATTATCCTGGATTTATTGAGTTTTTTGGCACCAACTTCCGAACTATCGGGTGCATTTGAATGGCATGTACCATAAGATTCATCCCAATTATGTTCACAGTGTGATAACACCCTCGTCCCTCTCTTTCTCCAATACTCCCCTTTTTCTTCTCATTCCCCTCTTTACGTCTACAATCACAAATGTGAGTAAAAAACAGAGCTCTTTCTAATCTTAGTCTTTTATTAGTAGTTAGGATGGCAAACCTTTCCACATTCGTAAATGTCAATGTCAATCCACTCACCATTTTTTTTTCTAAATTTGTAATCCTGAACTGGCCTTCCTGACTGATTTATTTTTGTTTTGTTTTATTTGTTCGAACTAGTTTCAGCTCAGCAACAATGGTCAAGATTGAGGCATTTTTATCGTTACTGCTCTGAAAGGAAAGCTGTTATTCCAATAGTTTTTAGCTTGATATTTGGTCTCAGACAAGAGCTAACACTCTGGAGAAAGTCTATTGTTCTAACAACATTTTTTAAAAATTGTCATAATTCCATCACATTTCCGGGAGAAATGTATGACCTAAAATCCTTGACATTGTAATTTGGTTAATTTACTTTGACCTGACAATGCAACCTGGGTTTCACTATTTGGAAAAAAGTCCCACTGAGTTCATTTGAACCTACTTACGGTATTTTTGTGACACTTTTAAGTGATTCCTTTATTGTTCTCCACTGCTGGAACAGTCTATTAATATCAGAATGCCATGATGGCTAATGACTATTAATAAATTTTAAAATAGTGTCTGTCCCTGGAGAAATATTGGTCAATTAATGAAAAGTCGTGTGGGTGGGTAGAGTACAATAGGATTATTGTTCCGTCTTCGCCCCTAATAGAGTAACTCCTTGGCACCTCCAGAAAACATGGCAAGGCAACGAATGTTAACAGTGAATTGGCACATTTATTCTAAATCATTCGGCTGCTTTCTTCCTTAGTTACAGTTTAACTTATTAGAGTGCCTATGACTTAATCAGCGCAGGTTGTAGGCCCTTTGCTTTATTGTTCTACTGATAATATAGGGTCGAAATCTTATTGAGACCCATACCATGGGGGATGTTCCCTCACAACTCAGTGAGCCACCACACCACTTAGTTAACAGGTATGAATTACTGTTATTTTTTTACACTACCATAAGGAGGGGAGGAGGAATGAGAATCTGGATCCTCTGCAATGTCTTATTACAGATAATACCACACTCACGACGCACAAAGCAATCTCTCGTTTTGGACCAATTATAGGGATAATCAGTTAATTTATTGTAAAATCAGCCAAGTCAGGTCACATTTAAATTCTGTGGGTAAAAACGCTCACCCGGTGTTTGGGATATAGCATTTTTCGCAATGCCTGAGGAACTTGCTTACTTTCCTGAGTTTCTAACGATCCTCAAGAAAGAACGACATGTTCCCACACCCCTGACCATACCATCTCACACTGGAGAAAAATATTTCATAATCATAACCGCCTGAGGACAAACGAAAGGCCTTTCCCCTTTGTCCCAAAACCCGTCAAGTGCTCTAAGGTGCTGAATAATGCTCACAGTATAGCATGTTCAGGATGAGAGAAACAATTCATCAGGTATATGCACATGCTCGGACATATCCAAGATGAATGAAGCACAAGAATAAAAAATATTCGAAAGCAATCAACAAGTTTCCATACGTCCAACATTCATCCATAGCAAAAAACCATGACTTATGGGCTAAGAAAACATCAGAAGTGTGGCCATTAACAAACAAATAGCATGGTTCAAACTGCATATATCTATAAAATGTATCCCAAAGTACAGAGTATCAAGTACTGGGAAATGCAGTACAGTACTGTACTCACAACAAGAAGGGACTACACCAGAAAGAGCCCCCGTTCTACACATGCATCATCAACAACAAGCCCGGTGGCGCAGTTGTTAAATGCCCTGTACGTATTATGATTAGTATTATTAGTTTAGTATTAGTATTATTATTATTATTAGTATTATTAACATTTTTAATTACATTTATGACTAAAGGCCCAAAAAGACAGGCCAAATGAGAAGTTTCGGGCCATTTGAGTTTAAACGGTTTAAACAGTGCATGTGGTCCCTAAGAGGCAAAAGCTGGACCAAAAGCACACTCTGGTCTAAGGACTGGAGCGCAACTTGGGCATAGCTTTCAGCCTCTTAGGCAAGGTGTATTGTTTTAACAGCGCCACCTCCCCTCCAAAGCGGCCACAAGCGGCTTCATTTGGTCTTTTCTGTTTCGGGGCCGCAATCTACTGGAAAGACTCCAGTTCATATTCCACACTAAATGGCTTCAGAGACATCAGTCACTTTCAGCCGAATACAATCATGTCATTGTGAGAGAGATGGCATCACAGGAGGTGCGCTGGTGAAGCCAGGTGTGTGCTCTGGAAAACTTAATATGGTTGTCATTCGTAGTGGTACCTCTAATTTGCCTTCTAAATTCATTTAAAAAGATGGTATTTGGAAGAGAACTCTCCATTTTTCAGTATGCCTAGTAATTAGCATAACTATGATTGATGAAGGCTTTTGTCTCAGTGTCTAGAAGTTTCGTTTGGAAGAGTTGGATATTAAAAGCTAGAATGCAACCCTCACCGCTTCTTTGTGGGACTTTGACAAGAAATGTCAATTTCAGTTAGCAAGCCGGTATCGATTCAGTACTTCCAAAAGTGATTGCAAAATTTTAAAAGAGTTTTAAAACTTCAAACACTTTGTCACTCTGACTACTCTCCATTCTGCGAGGATTGAGAGAGCAGCTTGGGAGTTTCTTCGTTTCCTAGACAATGAAAGAATGTGGGATAACCTCAAATTCTAGCAACTTATCTTCATTTCAAGATTTGAAATTAATGAACAAAAACCTCTAATAATCTTAATTAATAGGTAGCAACACTCACATAGAGTTAGGAAACCTGAATAAAAATATCCTAAAATAACTATATGCTAATTTCTTTAATTGCTTGATACGGATAAACTTTTTAAAAAAATCTGTTTTAAGATATCAATACTAAAGTATTGTAAGCTTCTAGAAAGAGTGACAACCAAAGCAGAATCGCAGCAAATTTTAGAGTTGTCACAAAGAAAATTAGTTGGTATCATTTAAAATGTAGCCATTTTTTCTACCTTTGCCTCTGAGAGGACCTAGAGTCCCAATTCACGACAACAAGCTGATACTAGGCACTTTGACTTGAAGGATGGGGGGGGGGCAATTTGCTGAGTGCCTCAGACACCAAAATCTTGGATTGGATCCCTGGTACTACTAAGGAAATTTTATCCATATAGGTAGCAGATCCACTGCTTTGAGCCTTTAAACAGTCGTAGGAGTTAAAAGAAAAATGGGAATGCGCTGAAGAGTGCATCTCGACTCTATATAGACACACAACACACACAGTGTGCCTATGCTATAAAGGGGGCGATGCTGTATAGCCAAAACTGAGATCTGCTGGTGGGTCCACTCCATTTCCTGGTTTCCATGTCCCTCGAGTGGGGATAAATACAGGACATGAGGAAGGCCTTTTCTGCGTTGAACCCCAGTTATGTATGCCCTCCCACTTAGGTCCAGTTTGGCACCAAGATTACTGCTCACTTAGATGGCAAGTTTAAACATGGCTTCTATTAACAATTGTTGGGGGCTAATCTAATTACGTTTTCTCTAAAGTGTACAAAAACGAATTAACTATTCGAGCCTTTTCTGCTGTTTTTAATATGATGGTTTTTTAATATGATTTTATTCATTATAAATTATTTGGTTCCCCCCCCCCTAAACGATTTGCTGTAAAATTAAGTTAGAATGTTTTAATTGTATGGCAGCCCAGAGAGCTCACATAGAATTGGGATTGTTGTTGGATGTCTTTGAGGTAGTTGTTCAACCTATGGCACCCTTAGGGGGACATTACCACAAGTCTTCTTGGCAAGATGGTGTAAATTTACAGCGGCTTTAATAAAGAATTAATAAGAATAATAATAAGTAAGAATAATATAATAATTCCGAGGAGACTAGAGGCGGTTAACACACCCGCGATTTAGTACTAGTCTATACGTACTAGGTTTAGGAAGGGGGCAGTGCTTCCGTCCCCCCCGAACCCTAGTACGTTAGAATACGTACAAGATGGGCAGCGGCCTGTTCATATGGGTGCCGCCATCTTTACGTATCGGAAGTTGCAGCACGGCGTCCTATGACGTCGCGAGTCATCCCAGGCCCGTCTTGCGACGTCATAGGAGGGCTCCCAAGAAGAAGCAAGCTCCAAATGGAGCTTCTTTTTGGCGCGGCTGGGAGCTGCGCGTTTTGGCTTGCTGCGGCTCCCTCACTAGCAATGGGCAGCCAGCGGAAGACCGCATCAAAGCGGCGGTCCTATACCCGCCTAAGATAGTCACCTTGCTGAAGGCCACCCAGTGATTTTCCAGGGCTGACAGGGGATGCAAGACCCTGGTCTTCCCGAGCTCTTAATCAATACACCAAATAATAATTGTAATAATATATTGTAGTTACAACATTTGTTTTTCCTTCCCACGCGCTCCTAAAAGGGTCCGTTGTAGTCTCCTAGGCTTAGGAAAGCTAGCACAAGCCTGTGACATGGATTATAGACTCTAGAGATTTGGCTCTAATACAGTGGTACCGCCGGGATAACGAATGACACGCCGGGGTACAATTTTCGGGATACGAAAAAATCCCTAGGGATGTTTATTGCGTCGCTTAACAGAAGGTTTCTTCGGGTTACGAAAAAACGCGCGGCGCTATTTTCCTATCCGCCACCGGAGGGCAGCCGAAAGAGCTATTGTTCCAGTAGCCTAGGGAATTCGGCTTACGAAGGCATTTTCGGGTTACGAAATTAAACCGCGGAACGAAGTAAGTTCGTAACCCGGGGTACCACTGATAGCAAATGAAGCAAAAGCCTTGCCTATCTATTAGGCAATCAGGCATCTTTCCTAAACCACCATGAAAAATAGATGCAGTGCTAGAAGAAACTGTATTCTTAACCTAAATAAATAATAGAATCATTGAATCAACCGATATACTATATTGCCAACAGTGTAAAGCAAGGGTAAAAATTTGTTCCCGAAGGGAAGGGAACAGGCATTTTGGAGGAAAGCACTTGCGCTGAACATTAACCAAAGGTTGGTTAAATGTTTGGCTGGGGTTGGGGTTGGGGGGAGATGAATTGTTTCTTCTTCTGAAAGATGCACAGGCCGTCCTATGTAACAACAGAGGGCTGACCCACAGATTGCTTATGATGCAAATGACATTCACAACACTCATGATGAGGCAGATAATGGGAATTATTGAAAGTCACTACTCATCAACAAGGTACAGAAAACAGCAGGCAATGTCCTAACAGGTGGATAAAATGCAAATGGATGGGTACAATCATTGGATTTAATTTATCAAAGCGGAGCTGTCAGTCCAGGCACTGACAAATGCATAACCTAATGCAATATAAATGAGCCAATTATCACTAATGGCCAAACAGTTCAAATGCAATACATCCGGATGCTTTTAGATTAACCCCGGATTTTTTTTTTGTTTTTTTTTGTTTTAAAACTTTTAAAGTGGAATCACCCCTCATAAACATGTCAGTGCTGTTCATCATTTTGAAACGGCTTCTTGTATTGGTTATGCAAAGGTGGAAAAGAAAAAGCAGCCACCTAAATTTTAAAGCCTGTGACAGTGGCTATTTCCTAAGCTACTTTCAGGTGGGAACAATTGTTAACCCCCCCAAAAGATTGTTATTAAATAAATTTGTAGGGTGGCTGTTTAATTTAGAGGCCATCGTGTTGGGGATGCTCTGATATTAGATGCCTGCCATGCAGGGGTGGGACTGGGGATGGCCCTTGCTGGTCTCTTCCAACTCCTATGATTCTATTCCTGCATCCCAAATCACAATAGTTCTTCGAACTACTGTTTTGCGGTCTTTTTTTATTTTTTTTTTTTGAAGTCTGCGTTTCTCAGACTCCAAAAAAGAGTTTTTTCAGTTGCTGACAAGAGTGTTGGATTTTCCCCCAGCATAGAATGATGCACACTGTACTCCATTTAAATTTAATAATAATTAAATAAGTTTGTTTTATTTATATACCTGCGAATTCCAAAGATCATAGCGGTGAACACAAGTAAGCTATTGCAAGTTAAGCCTAATTTGACCCCCAACAGTCTGGTACCTCATGTAGTGACCATCGGAGTATGCAGCCTGAGTCGAGCCTTGGGCCCTTTTTGCCGTCTTGAACGTCGCAACCTGTGGTTTTTGAGTGAAATGGCTGCAGTACAGCACTTAACCACTGCACCCAGCCAATGGGCGCCAATTTTAAAAGATTATAATTTTCATCACACCTAATGTGTTTAGGTAGATAAAGAACTGATGTATATTGCTTTTTTGGGTTTACAATTCTTGCTATTTTGCTTATGACAAGGGCTGGTTATGAGCAATCAATTCAGATATAATGAGCAGCACAGTATCAGGGCACCATCGGAATACATATGGGACAGTCAGTTCAAATGAGATCAATAGACAAGATTACTATAAGTCTAGACCAAAACCACACAGTAAATTCATCAGAAGTGGGGTTGGCTTTGTATGTAGACACCTACATCTGTAAATTCCATATGGATGAACCATCCTCTGTGGTTGTGGCAAGCCAGCCAGATCACCACCTCCACATATTATGCTAGCTGGCCCTCTAAAGAATAGAAGCCCCTCTTGATCCCTTCCACTCAATGGACTGGCCAGCCGGGGGGGTGAGGTATCGATGGCACTTCTTAGATGTAGCATCAAGGCTTCCCCCTTGGGGAGGGCCATATTACCATCCCTCCCGTTAAAGAAGGCAAGTCATTAGAACCGCTCTTGAAAAAAAAAAAAACCCTGACGAAAAATCATAGCTTTTTTCCTTCATCTGCCATTTTTGAGCAAGGTGATCAAGAGGGCAGTTTGCTCGCACAGCTCCAATGGCTTGAATAGAAGCCGATGTTCTTGATCCATTTTCAAACGGGCTTCAGGCCGGGTATGGGGTGAGAAACTGCCCATGGGAGTCGCTTAACTGATTGACCTTCCACGAGCATTGACAGAGGAGTGTGACCCTTTTGTGCTAATGAGACCTCCTCAGCGCATTTTGCACAATAGACCATACATCTGCTTGGAACAATCTGAGAGAGCAGGATTGGAGGCCCTGCTTGGCACTGGTTCCATTGCAGGTCCAGAGGGTGATGCTCAGGGACGTTTGCTCTTTCAAAACAGAGCTGAATTAATTGTGGTGTCCCCAAGGCGCCATCCTGTTCCTCCAGATGCGAATTTAAATCTATATGAAAGCACCGCTGGAGAAATCATACCAAGATGGGGCTGAGTGGTATCAGTGTTCCTGATGACACCCAAATAAAGTGCTCTCATGCCCGGTCATCAGTGACATCGACAGATGGCATATCTCTCCTCAACGCAGTTTCTTCAGGCAGTATGGAATTGGAATGAGGGAAAACAGAAGCTCAAGTTGAATCCAGACAAACAGAAGTATCCGGGCTACAACCTCCAGTCCAGAGGGGTCTCCTCGAAGGACGGGTGTTCACAGTCTGGGGGTGCTTCCTTCACCGGTCACTGTCAGATGAGAACAAGTTGAATGCGACGGTCAAGAGCACCTGTTAGCAGCTTCGGCTGATCGCCAAGCTGCACCCTTTTTCTGCAGGGGACCAACCGCAAAACTGTAGTACAGGGTGGTCAACAGGAACATCAGAGTGGCCAAGACACCAATATTAAAGTCACTCCAATGGTTTGCCTATAAGATTCCAGGGCCATTAACAAGGTGTTGGTTATCACCTTTAAAAAGCCCGAAATGGCTTAGGCCAACCTATCTAAGGGATCGCTGCTTCCATACAATCCACCCTGGTACACTTCAGGTCCTCTCTGGGAGATTTTACTAGCGCCTTAAAGACCAGGTAGGGTGACCCTCCCAGAGGACCATTTTCTGCAGCTGCTCCCATTTGGATGGCCTGCCGGATGAGATCTGTCAAATTACCAGTCTAGAGAGCTTTAGAAAGCCATTAAGAACGGATCGCTTCCGCAGCCTTCCCGGAATAAAATACAGGTACTCGGCACACGAATAAGACTTCCCATCTATTGAACTCTGCCCTGATGATTAGTATTTGGATGAGGCAGATTTTAATATGTAGTTTGTAATCGTTACTGTTTAATCGTTTTTTAGGGGGTAATTATGTAAGAGGGATGCATTTTTAGACATGTTGTACCCGCTTTGATTGCCCTGGTAAAAAGCGGGATAGAAATTTTAAATCATTTATTTATGATATTCTTTTATTTATTTGAACTGCCTTAAGCACCTATTTGCTGCCTTTAACCTCAGAATTTGCCGTTTTTCTTGCTCACAAGAATTTTCCCAAATCTGTTGTTTTTTGTGGCTTTCCTGTATAAACGTCCTGGTAAAGTGAGTGACTTCACTAACTCTTGACTAATGCACGAGGCACTAAGCTAACATGTTTTAAAATACTCCACAGTCACAGTGGAATAGAAATGGGATCTGGCCGCAGGTGATTCCACTGAGTTCAAGCTTGTTACAGGGGGGCTTCCTGAAAAACCTCTTAAACTCCCTTAAAAGGCGTTTCCATTTTTTACAGACTATCCACTGACATCTATACATGCATTATATCACAGTGGGATTCGTCTTTACCTTGCATGGCTTTTGTATGGAGGATGAAGTGATGTGATTGAGAATGATAAGGATTGAATGATGATGATATTTATTTTCACACCCGTTTCACCCACCACACGAATCGGAATTTCAAATTAGCTTACAGCTAAAAACATAATACTTGTGAAAACAGACAAAATGACACTTAAAAAGAATTAAAGGACTATATATAGTAAGATCATTTGTTTAAAATATATACAATTGAAAATGATTTAAAACACTTAAAACTATACACTTAAATATTATTATCATATTAGTATATTTATAGATGCAAACAATGCAAATTTCTGCAGGAAAGTGAAGACCAGGGATCAGCAATGCAAATATAACTAGCATTCAACTATCAATAGACTAGATAGCGACTAGTTGGGTGCAAGTTTTATGGAGGGGTAGGCGAACTCCATTTACATTGCTAAATTTGTAACTTAACATTTAATGCATTACTAAACGACTCCTTTTAATGAGGCAACAATAACTTTTGCTAAATTATGGAAGAAGAGCAACCGTTGGTCCCTCCATATCCACAATTCTGCATCCATGATTCCACCATCCACAACTTGAAAATATGCGACACACACAAACACACACCACACACAACCTACCAAAACCCAAACTTTGATTTTGCCAATTTTTAAAAGGTCCCATTTTACTATGCTATTGTAATATAAATGGGATCTCGCATCCATAAATTTGGTAACACAGTGTCCTGAAACCAACTCCAAGGACCCAGGTATCAATGGCCAAAGTCGTGGTTATGTTATGGGGTGTCAATGCGTCTGAAAGAATAATTGTTTGATAATTTCTCTTCTCCCCAAGTAACAATCTAAAACTTTGAGAAAGAGGAGGGCAAAGAGTTTATTTTTTTAAAACTGCAATAACAGCAACTACAACTTAGTTGGCCACCTTGGGACTTCACTTACTAATTAGTCTTTCAAGTAAAACATCAAGCTCCCAGAGTCCTAGCCCTTAGCGCGTGAAGTAAGATTCAGCAACCACTCTAAGATTTAATCGTGGACGCAAAGAGGCGGTAAATCTTTGTTCTTTTTTGCTTCAGCCAGCCAAATATTATGCCACATAGTTGCCAAACACGCACATGAGAAAGTGTGGCCTACAGCCAATTGTAACCCCTCCCAAAGTGCCCCTCCCCTCCCCCACATGCCGTAAAAAGACCTCCAAGCTTCCCAATTGTTTTAAACACCCCAGCCCCGAGGAATGCAGGATAAAGATGTGGCAGAGAGAAAAATTGGTAAAAGGAAGAGATGATCAAGAGAAGTTAAGAGAAGAATGATGAGACTGAGAAGTATATAGGTTGAGATGGTTGAAGGAGGAGGTTTTGTTGTTGTTAAGAAATTTATTGAAAGAATATATTTTAAAGATAAGATAATTTATGGTATAGTAAATGTCATTATGTTGGTTAAGTAAAAAACAAAACCGCCAACCCTGCTCTTTCATTTGCCAGAAAAAAAGACAGATATTAGGAACATGGGAAATTAGAAATTAAAACGTCCAGTCCCATTACCAAAATGGGAAACATATGCCCAAAAATTGACACATATAACCAGCCCGCTCTGCAGCGGTTTCCGTCATCGCATAAAGTATGGTCTGAAAATATAAACCACAGTGACCTGAGCCACAATACAATATACGTCATTAGGGGCGCAAAGAATGTTGGAAGTGTGGGTGATACGAATACGAGGTTGGGAAGAGGCAAGAAATAACTCTCATTTAGACTATCTCGCTCCTAAAGATCGTTGTTTCCAGTTCAAGAGGCAGAGGCAAGGACAGATTCAGGAATACTGATTCCATGTTGATGGGAAAACTAGAACATAATTTACAAATAAACAAAGAAGTAAAATTAATAAATTACAATAGAGTTGAGAATCTGTACCCATCAATAGACAGAAAACTTAGTTCAAATGTTTAGATCATGAAACACATGAATGGCTTGAAGAACCAAATTGTTGCTTAGGTTGTCCAAACGTGAAAGATGGCAATCTGTGAAAGGATATTTTTATAAGGTAAATGAAATCTAAAAAACATTCTTGCTTTGCAGGAAATGTTTACTTACCTTTCCAGGTTTTTTCACACAAATCATCCTGAGCAATTTGAGAGTAGCAGATAAAAGCAGAAAGAAGCCACTACTCACGGTAAAGAGTGATTGAATCCCTCGCCAGCCTTTCCCGAGTTTGGAACAATGTGGGATGGGGAGTCCTTTAAAATGCAACATTTTGTTGAATGCGAGACTTAATCCAACCATTGGGTTTTCAACTGTCCAAAGTAAAGTCTCCCAAATGTGTTTTAAAAGAAAGAGATTACTAATGGATTAAGCCATCCTGTATAGGCTGACCTAAAGTGTTATGAATTTCGCATTTCTCCTACTCTCCAAGCGGGAGATGACTGCTAAGCTACAGGGAAGTAGCACTCAAGTGAGCTCTCTGGCAAAGACTTCTAATACACTCCCGAAACGGGCAAATTTAGAATTCCATGTGTTTTGCCATAGCAATAAGTGGGTGAATAATATGCTTGTCATGGAAAAAATGTAAATACTGGAAGAAACTACCCGCGTGTCATGTATTCTGTAAAATAATCTAACAGTATAAGAGATGAAGCACGAATAGGGCTCCTGCTCCAGCTTCTGTCCTGGGACGGAAACAGCTGATCCAAGCTTGATTTGAACTGCCACTCTTCCTACAGGTGCACTGAGCTGGTTGTGTAACCCGTGCCAAGTGCTGATGTTGAAGGCAGCTGGCATAAGGAGAGCTCCAATACCACTTCAGAGGAGCGTGTGGAAAAGCAGATATGAAATGAAAAGAGCATCTTTAGGCCCGAAAGCAAAGAGCCTTCAAGCGGCTTTGGAATGTGGCATTTAGATAATTTGCCTCCAAAGTGGGCACCCCCTGGAAGCTGCTCCTGTGCAAGAAAAACGAGTCTGGAATGCCTCCACAAAAAGGAGTTGGTTTAAACTGAACTCCTGGCCACACGGTATGGACCTGCAGAAGCACGCGTGGGAGCACGCTGTCATTTTACAGTGGTGCCAGCCGATCATTGCCTGTCTGCTCCACCCCTTAAAGAAAAGTGGGTATAAATAAACACTTCTCCAAATTATTAAGGATATTAGAGTTTAGTAGTTATAGTAGTAAACCCATAAGAAATACAAAACAATATATAAATAACTGTATACATCACAAACAATATTTCTTATAGAAGAACAAACACAATCAGGAGAGAATAAAATGTAAAAAAATATTTATTTAATTTTACTGTTACAGTAAATGAAGATAAATGTGGGAATTATTTTTTATTTTTTATACAGACAATATATAATTAAACTCTGTACTAAAGAAAAATAGTTCAAAGTAATGTAGTAGAGGATGATTTAACCAAATGTTCGATATCTGATGTAGTATGTTTGAACATTTGAAAGTTTCTGAGAGAATACAAATTTTGTTTTGTTGATTTCAATAACATGGGATATTGTATTATAAGATTGAATAAATATTTTTTTAAAGAAAGAAATCAGAGCATCTTGACTTGCCCACAGTGGGGGACCCATTGTTGGCTCTGCTCTGTGTGCATTTTGTCACATGCTGAAAAAGCTTTGTGCCTTTATTTTCTTTTGGCTCTTGCTGTCCTAGTATCTGGTTCCAATTTACCTCCATAGCTCTCCTTCCAGTTCTACAATCAGCCTCAGCTGCTCTATAAAGCATATCTGGCCTACCTGGCACCCTTTGCTTGCCCTGCCCCTGTGACATCATTAGGACCTGTCCATGACATCACAGGAACCCACCCGCTGGTTTCGGGTTTCACCCTAAAGTTAAGGACTGGGATATTGGCACTTGGCAGCCGACTTTGCCAGGACTCCCAGGTTAAAAATAATACAGAACACAAAGGGATTGTGGCACACTGGGAAAATAACGCATTTCAAATGGACTTAAAAACCAAGCTGTGGCAGTGACATACAAGAATAAACCAACTCAGGGGGTTAAAAAACAGAAACAAAAGATGCTCTGCATTAAATGGAAAATGTGCAGCATCACACATGCAATATAAATAAGAACAGTACAAGTAACAGGACCGCAGAAAGCAAAAAACAGAAAGTTAGGACAAAGAGAGCAAGGTCAGCAAGAAGGCAATTGATGTAATGACACTAATGTAACAGAACAGACATCAACAGGGGATAGGGTGAGGGAGAGGGAGGGGCATGTAGGGGAAGGGGCTACAGGATGTTTTTGCCAATGTGCACTAGCACAGTGGATGCACCAATGCACGGTAAAGATGGTGTATTGCATGGATATTGTGGGGCTGGTCCACTTGTGTACCAATGAAATAGGAAGCTGGGCAGAAGGGGGGAAGCCAAATTGGAAGGCCACAGGCAGTGTGATCAATGCAATGGTGTACATTCACGGGGTGGAGAGGCAAAAAAAATAACTGGGTGGCACGGCTTGACACCACATGGTACACACAGCCCATGGGTGTTTCAGCCCACCTTCAGATCTGGCCATCCACCTGCTTGCATAAAAAAACAAAACAGTATCATCAGCCAAGTTTTTCCTGTCTGTCTGACTCAACCTTGAGTCATTCGAGTTCTGTCCACAACGTTGTATGGCCATTGGTTTTGTCCTGTAGCTCATCAAGAACATGTAAACAAGGTGTAGGGGCTTGGCATCCAACAACTAGGGTCAAAAGAAAAAGAAAAAGAAAGAGCCTTCTTCAGAGAAAGAAAAAATTTTGGATGATGCAATTTCGATGGACCGTATTCACCAGAGAAGGAAACAGCTGACAGCTGAATGACAGCCATGTTAAAAAGTAAGTAACACAGCTGCACTGCATAACAAAGACACCATCAGGAGCTTCTGTGCTTGCATATAACGCACATTTTAGATTAATTCATATCGATATATAACAAATATAATACTCTCTAAAACAGCTTTAGAGATAAGACCAAAAATATAGCATATTTAGAGAAATATCAAGGAGCAAAGAGAAGTTTGATTTGTCATTTTCTCTTGTGTGTGTGGGGTGGACAATACAGCTCTGTGTGTGCATTCCCCTCTCTTTTTCTGAACACACACACACACACTAAATAAAACTCATAGTAAATATATTATGGTTCTGAATAAATGGCCCATTTTCATTCATCTGTATATTTCAAAGAGCATTCACTATCTCATTCAGTTACCGTTTTGGCATGATTTTCTGAGCTGAGATGTGTTATTAACTTTTTTTCTTTTTGTATAACAACTACATCAATGATAAATAAAAATCCAAAATACTCACTGATATGCATCATTTAATCACAGTTACTATTAGGAATATGTGATAGGTTATATCACGGACATTAATCTCAGTCCCATGTTCCATTTAAGCAGCTTCTTAGCACCAACCTGCACCAGGGAGCCAGCTTGCACTGAAGACAAATTCACATATGTGGAGGTGAATTTAGAAAACATGCACAAACACACTTAGTTCCAGGAAAAATGCTTTACATCTTTTAAAAAAAGTCCACCAAACATGTCCGCCATTTGAAAAATCGATAGAAATATGCGCACATTCTGTAAGGGAGAAAAGGGTCTCAAAAAAAATTCAAGGCAAAAACCAAATCAAGCAGTGGAGAGAAGGAAGGAAGACCTGTGATGAGTGGGCTTGACAGATTTCACATATCTCTACTACTAGATAGTTTATGTCTAGCTTTCGAGAGCCAGTGGTGGTAAATAGTAGTTTGAGTGGTGGACTGCAACTCTGGAGATCAGGGTTTTGATTCCCCACTCAGCTATGGACCCACTGTGTGAGGGCATGCAATCCAGATGCTGAAGAGCCCCTCAGAAGGCAAATGGCAAACCTCCTCTAACAAATCTGGCGTAAGAAACCCCTTGGATCACCATAAGTATTCGAAAACAAAATAAGGTCAACAACAACAACAACAAACTTCTTCTTGGTCATATATCACCTCCTCACTGAGCAGCCCATAGACTCACAGAAGATCAAGGAGAAAATAGAATAGACCCCTGTGGGATCCTGCAAAGAAATAACTCGAAAGGTATCCTCCAACAATTAGAGATATGCCCAAAACTTCTCCTGCCAGGATGAGTGTGGAAAGCATCAATCCAAGACCAACCTTACAAATGGCACAGAACCATCTCATCACCACATCGCTGATGCCGTCTTTTCAAGTACAAAAGTTGGTGTGTGGTGTTTGATGGTGCTTCACTAATAACTTCAGTTTCTCATGAAACAAAATGAAAGAAATATACACTCAAACTGTCCGAAACAATAGGTTCTACTGTAATGAAGTAATCAAAGAGGACTAAAATGTCTGAATGGCTGAATGGCTGGATAAGCAAGGCCCCGAGACCAATTGTAATAACTAAACATAAATGCATATACATATTTCTTTAGGAATTAATAACTAGTATCGAAAGTTTGTCTGCACCGTTTCCTTCACCTCCCCTTCATGTCCCTGGGTCGCTCAATCTTAAGCATGAGGGCAGGACCTTTTCTGGTGACGAATCTTTGAAAGCCAGTATAAGAAAGGGTGTTGGTTTTTTTGCTGAGGAGCAGAATTTAAAAAAATGGTAGCAAATGACCAATTAAAATTATAATATTGACAGCCTATTGGTGCCATCCCTTCGATAACAACACTAATAGGGACTGGGCCTCCCATCACATCCTGTTAGCGTATCTTTGTTGTTTGTAAGCCTTCAAGTCATGTCGCAACTTATGGGAGCCTCTTGGCCTATCATAGTTTTGCGTTTGGAAGATTTTTTGGAGGAAAAGCTTGGCCATTGCTGCCCACGGAGACTGAGAGAGTGTGTCTTGCTCAGGTCAGCCAGTAGGTTTTCATGGTCTCCAGGGATTGACCCTCAAGGAAGGGGTAACTCTCTTTCCATAGGCAAGCCCTGGACCAGCATGCGGCATGTAAATCAACAATCTGTCCCAAGTGAACCTCATCAGCAAGAATACTGATGAAAAAGCAGATCACTTGTCAAATTAATGAGGAACTTGTCTTAATTTGCAAGTCAAAGAGTGAATTTGCAAAAGCAAGTCGTCAAAGATAGGAGGAGCCTTAAGCCCACCTTGGAGCAAACAACTCCATCCGATATCTTAAGCCAGTATATACAACAACAAGCAAAGCTGTATAACCTGTTCAAGTCAACCACTTTCAAGAGCAGAAAGCAAGAATTTTTTTTTCAAGACATCGATCTTGACAAATGCAGGAAATACACAGGAAATGCTTGTGTGATTCCTGTATGAAAATAATTACATTAAATGGTCTCTTCTGGATCTGGTACAAAGAGGCAATTGTCTCGACAAACACTGCTTGTTGTATACTGACTTACAATCCAGGGCTCGGAATATTGTGATACGTGGGGAAACTGTGGACCAGCGGCCACATAGGGCAATATGTCAGGATACCTCTTCGGTTCTTTTATAACCTGAAGAAAGAGTAGGCCGAACAGAGCTATTGTATCGTTTAAAATTGATATGTGCTGTCGTTCATAGAATCTCTTAGAAGGGGAAAATTTCAGGTTATTTACAAACATATGGCCCATGGATGGATGGATTGGGTCTGAAAATGCTATGGTGGTGTCTGACATCAGCACAAAATGTGACAGTCCTTCAAGGAATTATCCAATCCCGTCAAGGGCAGAATGTGGTGTTTTCTCATTCTTCTTCTAGTGCTTAGAATACAGTAGCTGTTTCCCCGTGTCCTATGACATATGGCCAGTGGACCTCTTTCGAGGGTGTGGAGAAAATCAAATACAGCTAGCTCTCCAGCATCAATATAATGGGGTGGGTGAACTTCAGTTCTGGGGGGGATGTTTTTGTAACACCATACTCCAGGGCTAGATATTTCTAAAGCCAGCAGGGAAAAATGTAAACAACAGTGGGGTACTGCCCAGGCTCTGCTCCCCATCGATGTATATTTCCCTTGTTCTCTGGTTAACCTCTGCTCTTATATCTCTGCTGATCAGGGGCCATATGAGGAAGTGGGAAGAAATCCCACTATCCATGATCTCAAAGCCCCATATATGTGTACGGTATAAGTTGCTTGCTTTATTTTCCTGTACTTTCCTCACATGCAGAAAAGAAAGCTGTATAGACGTTCCTGGCCAGTAGAAGATCCCCGTGTTCTTTAATAGGCCATGAATAGAATCAAATCGGAGTGGAGACTAACCACTTGTTATGCCATGCTTTTTAACATTTACAGAAACCGCTGGATAAGATCATCCGGAAGCACGGGGCGCGGTGTTAACAGTAGCTGATACACCCAAAATATACTTCTCGTGTGCCCCAGACTGATGCAGTGACCTGATGGCATCTCTCCTCTGGATACCTGTCTAGAATCGGTAATGGGGCTGGATGAGGGAAAAACCGACTCGTTTGAATCCAGAGAAACGGAAGTGCTTCGTGGATAGGTTCCCCGTGCCCGGGGATGGCTATTTCGCCACCTGTCTCTGAACGGGATAATGCTTTCCTGTGAAGGACTCAGTGCGCAGTCTGGGTGTGCTCCGTGACTCGTGGCTACACCTTACAATCTCAGTGGGGATCGCGGTCCAGGAGCACCTGTTATCAAGCTTCGGCTGATACGCCAGCTGCCGACCCACCTGGCCGGAGGGACCGTGAACAGTAGTAACATTTCTGGTAACCTCTCGATTGGGACGTATGCAAGCGCTCACATGGGGCCACCCTTGTACCATACTCGGAAGCTATCAATTGGGTACAGAATATTGGCAGGCAAGACTGGTAACTGGAGCTTACAGGACAGTCCATATAGACACAGGTTCTTAAAGACCTTCAAGAGCTGCCTATTTGCTTCCGGGTGCAATACAAGGTGTTATGTTATTACCTATAAGCCCTAATGGATTGGGCCCAGGTACTTGGCGTACTGCCTCTCCCCAACAATCCGCACCCGCACACGCAGTCGGAGTCCGGGAAGCGTTGTTTAGAGTTCCAGAAGTAGAATATTCCCACCACCACTCATAAGGGCCTTCTCTCACTCGGCCCCTAAGCTCGGGACGCACGCCCCGGCAACTCCGCTCAGCTCAGCTCTGGACCAATTTAAACAAGGGCTTAAAACACATCTGTTCCAGCAGTTCATACACCTATGTTACTCCACCTCCCCTCTCTGTTGCACTATTGTGCTAGCTGGAAGAGGTTAGTGTATTGTAGCAGTAACTGAAATGTTTTTATTGACTAATGTGCTATTGTTAAGGTTTTTATGGACTGTATATTGTCAAACTTTTATATGCTGTACCACCCCCCGCAGTTGATTCGCTGGAAAGGCGGGCTAACAAATAAAAAGTATTATGAATATTATGATTATACAGGTTACCTAATTTTTTACACATAATCTGCCAACTGCACTTAAACATAGTACGTTTGATTTTTTCATTTGAAAGGGTAATACGAGAAGGTTGAACTCACCAGGAGCAAGACAGTTGTTTATACTAATGTATTAATTATTACTGTTGTATTGTGTTTGTTGTTGTTATTGACGAGCAAAAAAGATGTAAGTGGTAGGTACAATTTCTACTCATTTTTTGTGGGAAGAAAAAGGATGCTACAAACCTATGGCAAGAGAGCCACACTGGAAAAGGTGAGTAGACCATGGCAATTAGCTTTAAAGAACCCAGAATAGCTAGAACACTGCTGCTAGGGGAGGCACTCTGTGTGCATAGAGAAATAAAGTGAAATCTACAGAAATCGTGAAAGGAAGGCCCTCTAGAAAATTTCACTCTAAATTCCCTATTCTTTTATTTTCCAGGAGTAATAAAAAGCAACAGAAAGGAGTCAAATACTCTTCTGACTAGAAATGTATCTTATAGTTTGGTTAGTGTTGGAAGTCGTGTTACACCGCCTGGGTATGTTGGCGGAGCCTGAGAACCTTTTAATCTATTGAGCTTTATGTGTTCTCTGTCCATTGATGTGCCTCCAAAGTCACAGCTGGTGAACCAAAGGGGGGCCTTTTGTCACCACAAGGGCCCAGTTGCGATGTTCAAGCGGACACCATTTGTCTTTAAGTTAAAGCTTGGGCCAATGACAGAGCACAGTTAATAGATTACGTGGGCAAAACAGTGGAAGGGAGGAGGTAAGGCAACTGCTCTTGAGTTTGAATACTTATCTGGTTGTGAGGGTTAGATGGAAACCATCTTGAGAAATAAGATTTGATAATAAAATAACTTTTGATATTTTCTGTAATCATTTAAGCAATAGTTTTCTAAGAAGGGAAAAATAAACTACTGGGCTCCAAAGGAGCAGATGCATTATCAGAGGCAGCCACCATTGTTTTCCAGTGAGAAGAAATTACCAGCTAAATGTGAACCAACACCTGGCCACTAGGAGCAGAAGGGCCAGGTAGAAGCCTACTGTGAGATTTGCCTTTAAAGGGACAGGGATTAGATGACCAGGAGATAGCCCCTAGTCAACAATACATATTTCATCCTGTTTGGAACCTCATGCCTGTTTGTTTCTTAAGCGAATTGGCACAAGGCCTTTTTTTAAAAAAATGTGGAGAAACTAGCCAAGCATAATGATGAAATTCTCATGTATGGCTATGCATGCTGTATTGCTGTTATACTGCCACCAAGTTCCACTTTCAATTTAAAGGGCAACCAGGATGAAAGATTCCAAGGCAGCCTGTCATCACACCCTGCGCAGTCTTGCAGACCTCTGGCCGTGACTTCCTTGCTTGAGTTTAGCTATCTGAAATGTAGTTTCATCTTTTCCTACTGCTACTGTCGTAGAGCAAACATTATTGTCTCTTTAGTGAGTCATGATGCCATCTCGTGTGTATGTCCCAAGTGCAACATGACAATCTCTGTTTAGTCATCTTGGCTTCTAATGGAGAATTTAAGGCGTGATTTGGCTCGGAGGAACCACATTTATTCATCTTTTAACAGTCCATGAACTCTTTTTCCTTCCCAGCCTAACATTGCTCATCAATGTCAAATGAGTTTGATTTTCTCGATCATCTTTCCTCCTGTCCACTTCCACCACAATACTAAATATGGCACAGACAATCCCTAACTTTAGTATTCAGTGATAATCTCTACATTTCAGGATCTTGTCTAGTTCCTTCAATAGCCAGTCTTCCAAGTTCCCAAACTTCTGTTGCTTGACTGCAGTCTCCCATTGTGGATTAATGATGAAGCCAAATAATGGAAAATCTTTATTTATTTCAATGTCTTCATTGTCTGCTTTAAAGTTATGTAAAGCATCTGGGTCATGATTTTTGTTTTTCTTCATGGTCAGCGGTAAAACCTACCTTTGCACTGTCTTCTGCCTTCACTTCTTCTTGACTGTCTTCAGTATCATTCTAGGTCATTGCTAGTTCTGCTAGTCGTATGGTGTCATTTGCGCATCTTGACTGATGAGGTTCCGTTCTCCAATGTTAATTGGAGCCTCCTTCCTCTGATCTAATCTGTTTACATAGATTTTGCTCAGTGTACACAAGTTAAACAATAAATGGATAAAATGAGCATGCCTGAACGCACTGTAAGGATTGGGTCCCATCTCCTCAGCCATTTGGGACTTCGCCAAAAAACAAAGGTTAAGCTTGGGGGAGGGACAGGCTAATGAGGTATGACATCATATTCTAATGAAGGGTACATCATAGCTGAATGCAAATTTTAACTGACTAATTGCTGATAAACCCGGAACTTCAGAAACTTCCTTCCAGAAGTTAAAAAGGCCTCCTGTGACCATGCGGCTTGAGTCCTTTCCGTTGTTTGCCTCAGGCTGTGGTCTGAGTAACCCAGAGCTAGTTTGAGCTGGGGCTGAGATAGCTATCTAAATCCCACCAAGAGTAATACAAAGCTCAATCGAACTTGTAAGTAGGATTAGGATTGTGTTTAGCTAGTTGAGACTAGCTTTTATGTTTATTTTCCTAGCTTGGATGAAAGGGCTACACTTCCCTGCCTGTGGAACAAGAGAGTTCTACATGTAAATGAGATCTTTTGCTCTGGAATTCCTTTATTTCTGCTTGATTTCTCCCAGTGCTTTGAGTGTCAGTTCTACTTCACTTTCTAAATTTGTAGGTAAAAAGGTAGAGGTGTCCCTTGATGGATTGTCAAGTCCATGTCTGACTGTAGTGGCCGTGCTCATCATTGCCTTTACTAAACCAAAAGAGCCATGTTGTCAAAGATGACTCTGTGGTCATGGGGACCAGTTAATGGCCTGCCCAGAATCCTTTTACCTTCCCAAACAAAGTGGTATCTATTTGCACTCTACATGCTTTGCAACTACGAGTTGGCAGAAGCTAGAACGATTGACGGAGCTCACTCTCTGCCATGGGTCCTGGGACTCACACTGCCAACCTCTCAATCTTGCAACCGTCAGAGTCCACATCTCAACTGCTGAGCCACCGCTCCCATTGTAGGCTCATCTGCAAATGTTTCTGCTTTGAATAATCTGTCATCCCTTTCCTTTTCCCTTATAAGTTTCCTTACTTAATGGCTTGCATTAAGTAATGCTATTCTTAAAAATGTAATTTTTTCATTTCCTATTTTCTCAGAGAAAGTCCCAGGGATAAAGGGTTTAAAGCTTCAGATTTTTTAGATTAGCAAGGGATGTTGTTGATCAGATGCCAAACATCTCAGACTTCTCTGGTCCTATGGAGTTTTAGTAGCTGGAATCCTCACAGGAGCTGGAAGGAAGAATGTTGTTTAACGTATGCCCGGTGCACATCCCAAAATTCCGACTGGAGTGGCATTGTTTCCGTGAAAGGGTCAGCGTATGGAAAGAAGATCTATTAGCATTTGCAGAGACATGTTCTTGATGTTGATTAAAACTGCTTACAATGGTTTGTCCGGCACACATCTTACATATTCTCTTGGAGGTATGGGCAATCAATACAGAACCCACCTTACTCTCAGAAAGTTACCTCTGTTTACTGTAAATAAAAGAGATGATCTAAATGTGGTGCTCATCTAAGTGCTCGTGCCTATAACATCAGTTTAAATCTTGATGACCTGGTGAGCAAGAGGCAGTTGTGGGTGATACATATAGATGGTACTATAAAGCAATGCACAGAGGTAAACAAAAATCCAACAATGCTTGCATTTATGTACATAGGAATCAGAATGGCAGATATTTCTCAGGTACAGAAATAAAAGGACAACCGACAATTGGCTCTTCTTGAAACAGGTGTGATTCCTACCCCGAAGACGAATAATAATAATAATATAAGATAATAATAATAAATAAGAAGAAGAAGAAAAGAAGAAGCAGACATTAAAGAGAAATGCATAAAAATTCCAAAATCCCCTGGGAGTGAGGGGCCTCAACGCTTGTCAGCTAATTTGAATTTTTTGTCTGGATTCCAGTATCATTTCGGCCCAAGAGTGCTCAAATTCTGATGGTGGTAAGCCAGAACAGGCAGTTAACATGACATTCCCTTTACATTCCGGAAGTTTGGAATCGCAAGATATTACAGGAAATGAGCACACTTTTGGGTACCATTAGGCGAGTTATGATATGCACTTATAGATATACAAACATAGATATTCCCCTTTAGGGAGAACAGACATGACACAAGATTTTTCCACACCAGTGGCTTACCGTGGGTGCGCGTAAAACAACCGGTAAACGTTAGGCAGTGGCACGTGGTGTGGAAACCTTGACGCGCTTTTTAAACGTCAGGAAAGCATTTCCTCAAAACCTCTAGTAATCCTTGAATATTTTTTGGCAGAGCAGCCAATTTTCCTAATAACACAAAGTTTCAGTTCAATACAAAATTGGCTGCTGCAAAATGATTTCAAGATACCACAGGTGAGGGGATGATTCCTACATGTCAAAACGTGGTTAGGTTTCACAGCCACAAGCTTTTCTTTTGTTTTCTGATGTTTTACCAGCATTTACCAGCACTTACCCCACAGTAAGTGCTAGGTGTGAAAATCGTGAATGTCGGGTGCTGAGATACAATCAGCATCACATTACACTATATTACATTCGACATCATCATTCCAATTCATTACAAACATGGCCATTATGCTGCTTTTCTTTTGCCGTTTCCTAAAATAAATTGGCAAATACTGCCCTCCCGCTTGCATTGTTCTCTTCCTAACGGTCACCTTGCCATGAAGTTTGAAAACTTAAATTTTTTGCAACAGTCACAAGACAAGCAGAACGAAATCTTTCCAAACCAATACAGTAATCTGAGAGCAGAGAGAGTGAGAGAGAATAGAAAGGACAAATAACAAACAGATTTTTAAAAACAATGTTTAATCAGCAATTGCTGGCAATCTCCAACACTGGAGTAATTTTTGGTCAGGTGCCATACTGATGAGCAGAAACCATTCCAAAAGATAATCCAGTTGCAAAATTATGCAGGAAGCACTCTGAGTTTTCAGAAAAGGTTATAATCACTGCATGACTCCCTTTAAAAAAAATTAGAAGCGAGAAAGCATTATGGTAAGGCTAACATATACAAATTTTATTTTTGTACACAGCCAAACTCAGTCCCTTGAATAAGGAAGTTAGTTTTCAGGCCCTCTAAGACTCTTTAAATCGCATGGTAGGACATGTTGTATTCAAGATCCTGCATTCTTTATGAAATAAATCAATACGACATAATTTTAAAATGCTAGGGCCAATGTTGGGAGAAATTGCAATATAAATCAATAGAAAAATATAAATATAAATCAACTGAGGTTATCTTAAACATGGTTACTACAGAAGTTTCAAAGATAGAGCTGTATTAGTCTAGAAAAGCAATATGCAAGGATCTTGTAGAACCTTGGAACTAACTGAATGAAAGAAGTTGGTAACATAGTGCTTTTTTTAACTGTGAGGCTAACTTTCATATTCACATTTAGATGTTTAGAACATCTGAGAAAATAGCCTCAATCAACCAAATCTCCATGTTAGCATTTCTTTTCTAATCAGTTAGTCTCAAAGGTGCTACAAAGCTCCTCTGTATATGGTTAACGATGGTAAAGCACTGGGACACAGTGGGACGTAACATCCCAAAAAAGAGAAACGGTAAAGCCATACTCTGTGCACATGACCGGAGAGAAAGCTTCTGACTTATATACCTTAAGGCTAAACCTATCATGAGTTGTCTTGGCAAAATTTTGTTTCAGAGCAGGGTTTTTGCCTTTGCTTTCATCTGAGGCTGAAGAGTGAACATCCCGCAAGGGCACGCACTGGCCTTTTAGGGATTTGAAACCGGATCATACATAAGTCTACACTCAAATCATTACCACTATGCTGGCTTATAATCTCTAAAAATATGCACGGATTTCACTATAAGTAGTTCTGTTTCAACCACCAGATGAAAGTACTGGTAGAAGACTTAAAATAATGTTGGTTTAAAACAAGCTAGATATTACTGTTGGCATTTGTTTTTTTCTTTTGGCAACCCACAGACCACTGAATTCTGGAGGGTTGGGGCAGCTACAAGGTGGTATGTGTGTTCCAGAAACTGAAAGGCCTGCACTTTTTTTGTCAGTTTTAGACACTTTTAATTTTAGTGCCTAACTAACCTCGGCAATGATGGGATGGGGGTAGGTAGAGAAGAAACACATTTGACAATACCTGAAGAAAAATAAGTCCAGTCATTTTCAAGTGGTCAGGCAACACTATATTATATTGAACTATTTTAACTTTGTGATTTTTCTCAGAAGTTATGCCACTTTTCCAAAGCACAACTTCTTTTAAAAAAAACAAACTCCATAGACATAGCAGCAAGGAGTGACAGAATGAATTTCTCACTTGTCATCAACTACTCTTTATTACAATTATAGTGTCATTTTGATAACTATGGACAATGCATGCAAAATACAAACGGGCAAATAATGACGAATGAACAAATAGACCAAGTGGTTTTTGCTGACCCTGCGAAGAATACACGTTGCTTTAGACACATAGTGGTGCAGTAAGACATGTAAACTACTAACTACTACAATTTTTTATGATACAATGAAATGACAGACTGGGGTTTCTTCAAGAGGAATGAATTGCCTACAAGATGGCATTGCATGCATACACTGTATCAAAACCAGGTAAAAGAAAGTCAAGTACAGACAACATATGAGATAATAATAACTCTAGGAGGATGTCCATTGTTGGAAGAACAATTCTGCATTTACCACCTGCTCAGCATAGGCCCTAAACAGGCAGGCAGAATAACACAGGCCAAGCACCCATGGGCCGGAGCCAGATCATCCCAAGGACCTGCATGGTGGACGATGGGTGTTTTACAATGCACTCCCTACTGGGCCAGGTCACAGAACGCCTCGAATGAACATGCACCTCCTACATGCCTCCACCATTGCAATTCTGCTGAGAATAATGTCATCATGTCCCCATAAGGTGGAAATGGGGTGCCTGAATAGGCCCCTGTGGGCCAGATCCACCACTGACATCACAGGCCATGAAAGGTGGAGGCAAGTAAACAGGACACATGGGCTTATTAAGGGCTGATGATGTCCTCATGGTGTGTTCCGAGAAACGCCCAGCAAACAACAGTCGTTGTAGACGAACAGGTTAATTCATAAATCAGAAATCTAGAGTTGGAAGAGACCACTAGACCACTAGGGCCCAGCCGTACCAACCCCCTGCCATGCAGAAATCCAAAGCAAAAGCATCCCTGACAGATGAACCAGCCCAGCCTCTGTTTTTAAAAGACCTCCAAGGAAGGAGACTTCTAATCACCCTCCAGGGAGTCGCTTCCACTGTCCAACGAGGCCCGTTACTGGCAGGAAGTTCTCCTATGTTCAGTGTGGAATCTCTTTTCCGTGGAGCTGCATCCATTGTTCCGGTCCTGTGCGATGGACAGCAGAAAACAAGCTGCTCCCTCTGCAATATGACATCCCTTCAAATATGTAAACGGGCATCATAGCACCGTCTTAACTTCGTTTCTCCCAGGCTAAACAGACCCAGCTCCCTAAGTCCTCCTCAATAGGGCATGGTTTTCCCAACCCGTCACCATTTTTGGCGCCCTCATTGACAACGCCTCCAGTTGTTCCTCAATGTCACTTTCTGACTTGTGTTGCCCAAACGGGACACAATTTTCCAGGTGGGGCCCTGACCAGAGCAAAGAGAGAGTGGCACTATTACTTCTCTGATGTAGACATTATACTCTATTGATGCAAGCCGAAAATCACATTGGACTGTTAGCTGCTGCAATTGCACTGTTGATTCATTGCACTTATGATTTACCTGGACGCCAGATCCCTTTCCATTAGTCTTGGTTCAGTCAAGTGTCCCCCATCCTATATCTAGGAATTTATTATTTTTTCCGCCCTAATGCATACCCTGACATTTCTTTCTCTGTGTGTGAATTTCAGTTTGTTAGCTTTGGCCCAGCTTCGAGTCTATTCAGGTCTTGGATCTTGATCCTGTCCTATGGGGATAGCTATTCCCCATAATTTGGGTGTCTAGGCAAATTGATAAGTATGCTCCCAAGTCTGTCATCCAGGTCCATTGATAAAGATGTTTGAATAGCACGGGCCAAGGACAGCCTGTGGACCCACTGGTCACTGCTCTCTCCAGGATGAAAAGAGCCATTGTTGAGCACCATTTGGGTTCGGCCGGTCACAATTACAGATCCATACATTCCTTTGTCTAGCACACTTTTACAGCTTGTTTGCAAGTATGTCATGGGAAAACCTTGTCAAAGGCAGTATGGAAATCAGATATCCTATAAGTCCACAAACGCATGCCCTTCATCTACCAACTGGTAATATTTGATCAAAGAAAGAGATTAGATTTTGTCTGGCATGGAACTTGTTCTCTGAAACCCATGTTGACCTTTTTTCTGAATTATGGCATGCGTCTAGATGTTACAGACTCCTCTGTTTAATGATCTGCGCTTTCCAGAATCGTCCTATAACTGAGGTCAGAACTAACTGGACGATAATTGTTGGGGATCCTCTGTTTCCCTTTTTGAAAAGATGGGACAACGTTTGCCATCCGCCATCGGCTGGATCGCTCCTGTTTTCCAGGAGTGTTTTCAAGATTATTGCCAATGCTCCGATATGACTTTGCCAGTTCCCGTTTAATAACCTTGAGGAGTTCATCTGGTCCCGAGACGTAAATTCATTTAGATTAATAGGTGTTTCCGCTACTATCTCTTTACTTTATTCTGTGCGGAAAGTCCCCGATTCTGTTCCTCTGCTCCATTATCCTCAGTTGAGCACCCGTGTCGGTTTCGGAGAACTGAGGCAAGAAGGTGTTGAGGTATTCTGGCCGTTTCTCGGTCTTCGGGTAGCATTTGGACTGGGATCGGCCAGATCTGCATCTGGTTTGCCCGGTCCTGCCTGGACGAATGAACCTGCATTTTCCGACAGGAATGAAATGCAGTCGGGGGGAAGGGCATAATAAATAATAATAATAAAAGTTATTTATATCCCGAGCCTCTCTCTAAAAAAGCAATCGGGGCGGCGACAAAGTTAAAATATAAGTCCAAACCCTCAACCCACCCCCTCTTAAAATACAGTTAAACATTGTGGAATTAAAAACAGAAACAACTTAAAAAACAATACAATAACTCCCTCCCTCCATAATGGCATGCTTTCGGCTGTTGAGGGAGAGACAGGCCCCAGCGTCAATCAAGGCTGGCTGAAAGACAGAGTGCCCTCCATCCATAACTGTGATCTTTGGCCATTGAGGGAGAGAACAGGCTGGCCCAGCGGCATCAGGATGGCCGGAGACAGAGTGCCCTCCCTCCATACTGTCCCATCTTTCGGCCGTTGAGGAAGAACATGCTGGCAACAAGTCATCAGAGGCTGGCCTGAAGACAGAGTGCCACTCCCTCCATACTGTCATATTTCGCCGTTGAGGGAGAGAACAGGCTGCACAGCGTCATCAGAGGCGGCACTGAAGACAGAGTGGGCCCTACCTGCCCCCATTTAAACTGCCCCATCGTTCGGCAGTTGAGGGAGAGAACAGGCATGGCCCCAGCTCATCAGAAGGCTGGCTGAAGACAGAGTGCCCGCCCCTCCATAACGGGCATCCTTCGGTCGGGCCCGTTGAGGGAGAGAACAGGCGGCCCCTCAGCGTCATCAGAAGGCTGGGCCTGAAGACAGAGTGCCCGCCCTCATAACTGTCATCTTTCAGCCGTTGAGGGAGAGAGCAGGCCGGCCCAACGGCATCATGGCTGGCCTGAAGACAGAGTGTGCCCTCCCGCCCTAACTCAATCTTTCGGCCGTTGAGGAGAGAACGGCTGGGCCCACGTCATCAGAGGCTGCCGAAGACAGAGCGCCCTCCCGCCATAACTGTCATCTTTCGGCCGTTGAGGGAGAGAAAAGGCTGGCCCAAGCTTCATTCAGGCTGGCCTGAATACATAGTGCCCATCCCTCCATATACTGTCATCTTTCAGGTTCAATTCACCGTTGAGGGAAGAGCAGGCGCCGGCCCAGTCATCATCAGGGGCTGGCCCTGAAGACGAGTGGCCTCCCTCCCTAACTGTCATCTTTCGGCCGGGAGGAGATAACAGGCTGGCCCAGCGTCATCAGAGGCTGGCCTGAAGACAGGAGTGCCCCTCCCTCCATAACTGTCATCTTTCACACTTTCAGCCGGTTTGAGGAGAGAGCAATTGCGGCCCAGCTTCAAGCAGGGGCTAGGCCTGAAGAAAAGGGTATCTATTGTAGATTGTTGTCTTGACTTTTTATTAATTTTTCTTGTACAGTGGTACCTCGGGATACGAAATACCCAGGTTACGAATTTTCGGATACGAAAAAATCCCTAGAAATCATTGTTCCGGTTACGAAGAGTTTTTCGGGATACAAAAAACTTTTTGGTGCTTTTTTCGGCGTTTTCGACGAAACGCGGCTTTCCTTTCCCCATTACGCCAGTGGCAAAGTGGCTTACGAAGCGTTTCGGGTTACGAAAGCGGCCGGGAACGAATTAATTTCTACCCGAGCACCACTTGTTACCCGCTATGATCTACTTGGAATAGCGGTTTTATAATAAGACATATTATTATTATTATTATTATTATTATTATTATTATTATTATTATTATTATTATTATTATTATGGTGAAGTCGGAGATCAGCAGTTAGATTTTCCTTCTGATGGCCAGAGAACTATTCAGGAAAGGCCTGCCAGAAGAGATCCATCTTTATTGCTTTTTTAAAGCTGTTTAGGGTGGTAATATGATGGATCTCGTCTGGCAGACCATTCCACAATCTGGGAGCAACAGCTGAGAAGGTCCTCTGGGAGGTCGCTGACAGCCTAGTTTTACAAGGCTGTAACAAATTTTCCCCTGAGGAACTAAGTGTGCAGGAAGGATTATATGGAAGGAGGCGGTCCCGAAGATAGGTTGGACCCAAACCATTTAGGGCTTTAAAGGTAATAACCAACACCTTGTACTGGGCCCGGAAACTGATGGGCAGCCAGTGGAGTGATCTTAAGATCGGTATTATATGGTCTCTTCTGGATGTACCAGAGACCAATCTGGCTGCCATGTTCTGAACTAATTGAAGTTTCCGGACCAAGCACGAGGGTAGCCCCATGTAGAGTGCATTACAAAAATCAAGACGTGAGGTTACCAGCGCATGTACTACGGTCTCAAGGTCCCTGACTTCCAGGAAAGGGTGCAGCTGGCGTATCAGCCGGAGCTGATAACAGGCACTCCTGACTGTCGCATTCACCTGATTTGTCATGTGAAGCGACGAATCTAGGAGCACCCTCAGACTGCGAACACAGTTCTTTGAGGAGAGTGTGACCCCTTCTAGGACTCGAGGTTGTATCCCGATGCCTGAGTTCGGAACCGATACCATAAGTACCTCCATTTTGTCTGGATTCAGCTTCAATTTGTTTTCCCTCATCCAATCCATTACTGCCTTAAGACAGTCATTGAGAGGCGAGACGTCATCTGAAGTCACAGCTGAAGACCAAAACATGGAAAAATATATCTGGGTGTCATCAGCGTACTGATAACACTCCACCCCATGCCTCCGGATGATCTCTCCCGTGGCTTCATGTAAATTTCCCCCAGAAACATCTGGGGCATAGGCCTTTTGACCTGTGTGGAGAGACCCACAGACTTTTACTTAGATAGTGGTGGCTAGGCATTGTTGTCTTTCAGTTTTAACTCCCATTTCTCTTGTGTTTTTTCATAAGCAAAAAAAGTGAAGGAGTAAAAGAGAGAAGAGATACCATTTGCATGGCATTCCTAGAACTAAATGGTAGTCCAGTTAATAATAAGACCAACTATGCCAGGAACTCTCTGCCTGGTGGAACCTGTAATTTCCTCTCTTGTGAGGACTCTTGTGAGTTGTAACCATGTGATCACATGTGTATTTTGGTACCTCAGAAATTAACGTATCAATTGGATCATTGGAACTAAACCAGAAGTTTTCATTTATTTATACAGCCATCTGGGTACTCAAAATTGTCTTCAGGAACTCTATTCAGATGTTTCTGGGGGTAAATGTGTTAGTCTACTGCAATCAAAAAAAGAATCTAAAAAAACTAACACATTCATCTTATAATGGATCATAGCACCTTTCAGACTAACTGTGCCAACAAAGTTGTAGCACAAGCTTTCATGGACATGGTCTACTTCCTCAGATATACAAAGTGAACTGGTGCTCAGGAAAGGCCTTTATAATCAAACTATATGAATAACTATAGAAATGCAAAATTTGTGGGCATGGTGCTGAAGTGACTGGTTCAGTTTTAACTATGTTCAGATTTTGCCATAATAAATCTGTTTTTACAGTGACACAAGACTTAAAAAAAAATCTGGGTTTTTTTTTAGAAATGAACCAGTTTACACAAGCTTGTTCATAACTGGAAAATCAAGTGATGACTTGCCAGTTTTAATGAATCATCATGGATCAAATGTCACATAGAAAACTGTCATTTTACTTTCCAGTGCTTTTCAGGGAATCGGTTCACACACTTCAGCTGCCAAGTCATCATACGCAATCAACCAACAAGCCAGGCTAGAATGGAACTGTTTTACCAGCCTCTTTAGCTTTAGGTGTCTCTCTACCCAAGACACTCTGAAACATTTAGAGTGGAAAATGGGCTCTGGTTACCTTGGTGATAAAAATGAAGCTAAAAATTACACATAATTGTTGCTCACTTCACAGCTCTCACATTGTTTCCAAGGCTACAAAGTACCTCAATTAATTGTGATGTTGTATTTCTGTTCTATATTGGAAGGCTTTCCCCCTTTCCTCCAGGTAAATTGTTTCAAAGAGCAGATGATCAATCTAGACCTTCACTAATAAGGCATCCATAGCCCTTCAACCAGCTTTGATAATGATGTGAATTTATAAATTGAAAACGTGGCTTCTAAATTGTACAGAGCAATCTGATTCCCAGGCTAACTCATTTGTAATCTACCTATTACACCAGAGAGAGAGAGAGAGAGAGAGAGAGAGAGTCCTATAACCACTAACTCAATGCTCATAAGCAGAATCGGTGCTCATAAACCAGTTGCAGTTTTATATATTTCAAAAATATAAGTCATGTAATAATCAAAGGAAGCTCTTGCTGCTGATTTCAAAGTAAATGTAAAGACTTTTTTAAATGTTTAAAAGGGGAAAGCATAGTTATGGCAAATGTCTCCAAAAACAGGAACTATTTACATACTCTCCAACTATCTGGATTCGGCAGGGACAGTCCTGATTATTCATTTTTTGTCCTACTTTTTCAGTTGCTTTTAAAATGTCCTGCTTTCTTCTCCTCATACTTTTCTCCTTTGTCCTCAGCTTATTTCAATGGCTGCAAACTAGCTTATTTGAATAGCTGCATACTGTGTTCAAAATGCAAAAATGCTTTCCACTTAGTTGACTCTGCAGAGGGGAGAAGAGGGGGAGGTGAAATCTTGCCCTTCCCAGAGGCTCAGGCAAAACCATACTGCTGCAACTTCGCCTCATTAAACTTTTTGCCATCTTGACCACACTCTGATGTTACTTAGCCCCAAACAGCGCAATTTTCATCTGTGAAATGTTGGAGGGTATACATTTATAAAATGACCAGTACCTCCCTGAAGCATGAACCATAGGACAGAGATGATCAGTTCACTGCCCTATCTACTGACCTTCTGACAATGGACAAATACATTTTTTTATTCAGGCAGTCATGGAAATGTAAGCTGGTCTGAGAATGAAACTACTCGAGTGCTGTCTGTTTATGCTGTCATTTTGTTTTTATCTTTCTGGTTTTGTATTTATGCCATAATTAAAATTTTGCTTTTTAACATTTATTTTAATATTTTTGTTGACTGCCTTGACTGCCTTTTTTTGCAAAAAAAATGGAGTATACATTAATCAAATAAATAAATAAATAAATACTAATGTAAAATTATGCACACATTTTTTTAAAAAATGCTCAGTTTTGGAAAACCTGCATTCAGACAGAGCCCTACTGCCCTGGGCAATCTTCTGAAAAACGAGGGCATTATTTTTTCAAATGACATTCAGGTTGGGAATTCGGTGCTGACAAAGAATTGGTGTTTTTATCACAATGATTGTCTTCCATTTATCTTGTTCTGTTGTTGTATTATAATTTATAAGGTTCAGCTGAGTGAACTAGCATCCTAGTCAAGAGGAATTAAATCTCTTTAATGCCATTACCAGCTCTTTTTTCACCACTTGAGTCTTAAGCCATTGTGCTATTGACTGAGGATGTTAAAACAGTGATTGGCTGGGAGATTTTGGGGTAGATAAAAAAAATAACTGGACAGCTGCCAGCACATACAGTGCTGTCAAACAAATTATTATTATTATTATTATTATTATTATTATTATTATTATTATTATCCTACCTATATCTATGGGTCATGGCTGGGAAGAACAGATTAAAATACAAAATACAACAGATACACTAGTTAAAAACACATAACATCAGTTTGAATGACCATATAAGATGAATACATACCAGTCCATACTTTAAAATTTATAATTTAACAGTATCTGGATAGGCCTGCCAGAAGAGACTATCCTTTAGTGCTGTTTTAAATTCAGACAGCATATTCAGCTGTCAAATCTCTTCTGATATGTTGTTCCATAGTTTAGGGCAGCTGAAGAAAGTCTTCTGGCTGACAGTTGCAAGTGCAACCCAAGTCCAGACTAACTGGAGTAAACACCCCGCAGATGACTTGACTGTACAGGATGGACTATATGGGAAGAGGTGATCCCAAAGGTAACCTTCACCTAAACCCAAACCATGTAAGACTTTAAAGGTAATAACCAACACTTTGTACCTTGCTTGAAAGCGAACTACCACCTCAGATAGATGTGACAGCCGCGAGTGCTTTTTATCAGCTTCAGCTCTTACGCCATCTGTGCCCCTTCCTAGAGTTGGAAGATCTAAATATGCAGCCAGTAAAGTGAATTTAATATAGTGGGCCCTTGTTATCTGCTGAGGTGTGGTTCCAGGACCCCCGTGGATAACAAAATCTATGAATTCTCAAGTCCCATTAAATACAATGGCATAGTAAAATAGTGTCCCTTATCTAAAATGGCAAAATCAAGTTAGTTGGAATTTATACTTTTTTGGAATATTTTCAAGCTGTGGATGCTTGAATCTGCAGATAGAAAATCTGTGGGTAAGGAGGGCTGACTGTATTGGCATGATATGATCACTCCAAGATGTACCAGTTATCAATTTGGCTGCTATATTTTGAACTAAATTAAGTTTTGAACTTGGTACAGTGATGGCCCAATGTACGACTCATTGCAAAAACCCAGTCTTGAGGTTACCAAAATGTTTAGTTCTTCCAACTCTAGGTAGGGGCACAGCTGGTGTAACAGATGAAGCTGATAATAAGCAATCCTAGCCATCACATTTATCTGAGTTGTCATTTGGGGTGAGGGATCCAGAAGTACTCTGAGGATGCAAATACAATCTTTCAGGAGTAGTGTAACCCCATCCAGGACTGGCTGACGCACTTTCAAACCCAGGTTAGGATACTTGACAGTAACGACCTCTGTCTGGGCTAGACTCAATTTCAGTTTTTTCCCCCTCATCCAGCCCATTACCTTCTCCAGCAAGAATTCAGAAGAGACATATTATCCTTAGCTGATGTTATTACTGAAGGCACAGAGATCTATAAGAGGCAGTGTGACATAATGGTTTGAGCACCGTTCCATAACTCTCGGGACCAAGGTTCAAATCCTGGCTCAACCATGTAAAGTCACTAGGTTACTTGGGCAAGTCACACTGTCTCAGCCTCAGAAGATGGCAATGGCAATGGCAATGGCAAACCCTCTCTGAAGAAACGCACCAAGAAAACCTTGTAATAGATTGTTTGCCTTAGGATTGCTACAAGTCAGAAATGAATTGAAGGCACATGATATCAACAGAGAAATACTTTTTGGTGTCATCAGCATACTGAGAGGACCCATGTCTCTGGATGATCTTCCCTGGCAGTTTCATGTAGATGTCGAACAGCATTGGAGATAGAATGGCATAACTTTAAGTGCTGCTTTTGTAAGTCTGTCTGTCTGTCTGTCTGTCTGTCTTTTTGTCCTCCCTGCCATACAGGGACAATTCCTACCAAGGAAGGTAATTACCTTCCCTCTTCTACTGCCATATAAGGGTCCCAAGGGGAGCCCACCCGCCCCCAGGTGCAAGTCTTGTGAAACTCACAGTACAGAAGACGAATAGCCAGGCTAGCTGAAGGCATGCAGCTCAGAAGATTAGCACACCATCTTTTATTTCCACGCTAGGAATGAGATGTAAATACATAAGGATGGATTCTTTTGCACAGCTCCATCCCCAGGCAGTACTCATCCCGTACCCGACTTGGGCTTCTCCTGGACCTTTTAAAGAATGGGATGAGTACTGTCCAGGGACAGAGCTGTGCGATAGAATCCAACCCTGTGCATTTACTTCCCATGCCTAGCCTGGAATTAAAAGATGGTCCACTAATCTCCTCAACTAGTAGCTGTTCCTTTACCACTCCAGGGTGTTGGATGTCCTTCACCACTTTCTGCACTCATGCTGCAAGGGCCTGACCTTGTCAGCGTGGAAAGTTTCACTAGAGCAAAACAAAATTGCAGTTACAGTGCTCCCTCGGGTTACGAAATTAATTCGTTCCGCCGCCGCTTTCGTAACCTGAAAAGCATTCGCAAGCCGAAATGCCATAGGCGCTAATGGGGAAAAGCCGCGATTTCGTGCGAAAAAGCGCCGAAAAGCGCCAAAAAATTTTTCGTAACCCGAAATAACCTTCGTAACCCGGAACAATTATTTTCAATGGATTTTTTTCGTAACCCGGAAATTTCGTAACGTGGGTATTTCGTATCCCGGGGTACCACTGTACTGTATCACAGCAGCTTGTACTTATTTATAGAACAGCTTCTGAATACTTATAATTTATGTAGGGGCTGTCTGTCTGAAATAGCATGTGAGTATATAATTCAGCAAAAGGGCTGCATATGGATTCCCAGAACAATACCAGCAGGCAACTCCGTTTCAATTCAAAATGGTAAATGATGTGATTCCATGAGCAGTAAGATCTCTTGTTCTTCCTACCCACAGATATGCTTTCTGCACAGGCATTGATGGATTTATTTAAAGGAACATAAAGAAGTGAAATTGCTTTAGGAAGCAGCACTCACAACAAATCTGAAAAGAAACAAGAGATCTTTTGCATGTCTATTTAAGGAAAGTTTCATTATTATTATTATCATCATCATCATCATCATCATCTTGCAAAAGTTTGGCAGAATGAGCTGGATGCTCCAGGCAACAGATCTGGGGTGTCGTGAAAGAGGAAGCAATTGTTGATTATATAATTTCTCAGCATTCATTGCCCTAGTCACTGCAGATATTGTGGAAGGGAAGGATGAAAATCTTTCCCCTCCCTCCCTCTGATCTCCTGCTTCTGGAGCAGCGATAAGAGAAGCTGGGGGGGGGGGACAGGATGCCAGGTGGGCGATAGATGAGAGGAAGAAAGGTGATAAGCAGGACTGGACTTTTCCCAGCTCCCAGTGACAGCATGACACAGGTTCAAAATTAGTCTCAGACTAAAAGGAGGGATTTTTGAATTTGCAGGAATAGGATGGGACATTCTAGGCCCATTTCTAAGACTTGAGTGCAAATGTACCTATCAATTAATTACAGAAGGAAAGCATAATGGTAAATAATGAGACATTGTCATAAGGCAGTTCCCTTCCTTCTCAGATCAGAACTTGCATTTAAAAGAATATATTTGTTTGTTTGATCATCTATGGGTGCAAAACAGGGTGACTTCTACACATACCTCCCAAACAATATTATATAAATTGGGGCAAATCTATTTCACTCTTTTTACACAAGTATTTGCAGGGTTTAAAATGAGGAAGAATTAACTGTGAAAACAGTGCTTCTTGGGCTCTCTGATGTGAAGGACAGACACATTCCCCCCAACATTATACCAGACATTGGTACCATATTTGTGCCCATTGGTTACAAATGTATCTTTCTTTCCTGGAAATTCTTTACGTATTAGAAGTTAATGGTCCACAAAACCAGTCCACAGGTCACCACTGTCAGGAGCACTGCTCTTAAACACACTGCTGTGTATATGTTAACTACAAGTAAATTCATTTCTCCAGTTAACATGCTGTACATGAAACAGAGTTATATTGTCACATCATGGGAAAGATGGGGGAATGAGTCTTCTTTCCTCCAAGCCTCAAATCCTTTTCTTTCACTCAGCACAATAGGACTCCTGTTCTTTCCATGAGGCTTAAACATAACTTCTTACAATGAATTAGTGGTGGAGACTGCAGGCAGTTCAAGAAAGGACACAAATATCATCATACCAGAGAATCATCATGAAACTGGGAGCCCTGTGATCCCACAGAGCCAATCTTGCTCTTCCTAGGTCTACTGCACATTATCCCAGGCAATTTGTTGTTGAAAAAAGCCAATGGGCTGCCCCAATGCACTTAAAGCTTATTTAGCAGCAAATGGGGAAAACATGCAATGTTCTGAGCTTGGCTGCGCAAAGAGGAATTCTCAGTGGTTACTTTCATTCCATTTGTTCCCACACTGATTCAATTTCATTTTGGTCTCCATGTTAAATTTAGGCTGAAACCTACAGTGCTTCTTGTATTGAGTCCATACTTAACAACAACAACACAGTCTTTTTAATTATATGAATCTGAAACAAGAGTTGCATGAATCAGGCTGACTTCCAAAATGGATCATGAAAAGGAAGCATCATCTTAAACCAAATGTTAAGATTTTACTTTTCAATAAACACACACATTCTGTTTCATCAAAATAGATTTGGGACTTAGCTCATAAATCTCCCAAATAGGGACCTCCAGTGCCTAGAGATAAAGATAAATCATACTGAGAAGACACTGAACCATGAAATGATTCTGTTAACATGTCATCTGTCTAGAATATATTTTCAAATCTTCAACAGAAGGGTCTAAATTATGAATAGAAGGTGATCAGGTCTGGCAAAGTTGGTAATTTGGAATATATTTTTAACCTCATCCATCTGTGTGTGTATGCTTGGGCATATAAACATGAAGCAAAAGATTATCCAATACTGGCTTGTCATTAGAACAAACCATTTTAAAAGTAAAATTGGGTCCATAAATTCTTCAGGCAGTGTTTATCTACTAAAAATGATTATTCCATGAAGACAAACATCTTTTCAGCCCTGAGAGTGTGTGTGTGTGTGTGTGTGTGTGTGTGTGTGTGTGTGTTTCTTGGAGAAAAGGGTTGATGGCTCAAGTAAATAACATCATTATTGTTATCTAGAGAAAAGAAGCTAAAAAGTATATGTTATAAATAAGCAGTGCTGAATGTCACTAATATTTCAAATCAAGCAACTTTATCATTGCCAGGACTTGGACACTGATCTCATTGACCTGTGCCTAAAGTTTGGCGTCACTGCCATATCTGTCATCCTCCTGATGACATTTTGGGGCACAACTCCCAACATCCTGACCACTGGTCATGAGCCAGGCTGTCAGGCTATGGAGTCCAGGAGCATCTGGTAATCACCAGGCTGGGGCAAAAGCTGAATGGATGGGCATTTCAGTAGTCAATGCTTAAAAGAAACATTAAAGTCTGTACCCTTTCCTATACAGTATGTAATTTTGTACATATAAGATAGTTAAAGCTGAAATCAGTGGGGGTGTATTTCATATAAGTAGGAAGGATTTAGCCATGCTTCTATATAGAGAGCTACTAGTCAGCATGGTGTGGTGATTTGAATGTTTGACAAGGATCTAGAAGACCTGGATTCAAATCCCTGCTCATCTAAGGAAAGCCAGTGGGTAATCTTGAGCAAGTTACACTCTTTCAGCCTTAGAGGAAGCCAATGGCAAATCTCTTCTGATCAAATCTTGCCAAGAAAGCCCTGTGATAGTTTTTGCCTTAAAGCAAAAATGATTTGAAAGCACACAACAGCAATGACACACCAAACAACTTCTCTAAGTTCTTCCTTAACAAGTTTTCTCTCTCCACCACCAAAAACAATGTCTGCATGTGGCATTATTGCATTTCATTACATCAAACCACCACAAGGTAAACAATCCAAATTCTCAATTCCAAGCATGTCATCTGAATTTTGAGTACATCAAGAGTATATTTGTTAAGAAATCAACAATTTTAAAGACGGCTGAAGTGTCCAGTTCCTGTTCACTCTATCTTCCAAAGGAAGCTATTACCAGTAGTGCTGCTGTCCATGATGTTTCTTGCCATTCCAGGCATTATGCAAGCAATAATGCTATTTATTACAGCATTACCTCTTTGTAATGCAATGTACACACACACAGGCACACAAACACATGGGAGAGTGAAATGTTTTGCATGATTCTGTTGCAAATTGAAAATGAGTGGTTTGGACAGAAGCTAAAATTAGCTGTTGCAAATTAACTGAAACAGGGATGTAGCGGGGGGGGGGATCTTGGGGTCCAGACCCCCCCTTCCATTAGAAAAATGAATGGTGTGTGCTGCTGCGCCACCGCACCCAAGCCCCATTATAATGGTGGCACTTAGTCTGGACCCCCCCCCTTCCTAAAATCCTAGCTACGTCCCTGACTGATAGGTTAATGTTCTTATCACTAGTCATTTCAAGCCATTCCATTTCAAAACCACTGCTCCTTTGCTCAGAAAGGTATTGGAATGGCAAATCTGTGCAAATCTGAGGCTCATACAGGCTCATCATCCCTATCACAATAAATTGGGTGTTGTTCCTGAAATCCAGATGGAGCCATGAATATGGAATAAGATTTGTAGTCAACGGTTTTCTCTTCGTTGCTAGCCTTATTAACTGGGGTCACTTAACATGAAAGAGTTTGCAAATCCTTCCCTCTCAAGACAGTTTCAAGACAACACTCAGACTATGCAGCTTGAAGAACAAGTTTGTCCCTTGCCTGCTTTTGGTAACATATTTTCTGATGAAGAGATCTGAAGATTTCAAAAGCTTACACACATTTTTGTGCCTTTTTGGTTGACTTAATAAAGGTATTACTGAATGTGGATTAAGGGGGAAACAGTTACCACAAAACACTACTTTAGCAACCAGGTCAGATTCTGTTATGGTTGATGGGTGATTTTTTTTTCTCCGAGTCTCATGTGAAGTGTGTGCATCTGTGTATACACACATGCACATGCCTATGATGTATCTGCCACAAGGTTCTAAGGGATCTTCCTGTTCTCTTACCATTATCTACTGTATTATAATCCTGTGCTTCACCAGATTCTATCTGGGGACACCATGCATAGACATTCATGCCCAGCTTTACCTCTGTCTCTAGCTGGGGAAGTTATGTACCCTGCAAAAGCTGCTAGAAATGCAAAAATATAATTCATCAGTAGCTTTGATTGTAGGGGTGAAATCATTTCAGGTTACTAAAAATGAGGGTGCCACAAGCCGTGTCTTGTGAGTGGCATTTACAACCCCTCAATTAGGAGGCAGACCAATCCAGTCAGCAAAAATGGCCATGCAGAATTAATGAAGTCAAAATAATAGGAAGAGAAAGAAAATTGCTTTGCAAAAATGAGTCAGGTACAGCAAATCAATACTTCATAACATTGCCTGTCCTGTTTCTGAACTCAGCTGTCTTCATCTATTTCCCGATCAAATGCTGTTCTGTTCTACTCTGTTGCTATAATTAATATACAGTATTTTGCAGTGAAACTTTCCTTGAAACTCTCTCCCTATGCAAGCAGCAGATGTGCAACAGGTGGGCCAACCTGGATTGGGACCAAAGTGGGTACAAAGGGTGAAAACCCCCTCCTTTCATGCCACTCCACTACAGGGTCCAAATCCAGACTGCTCCCTACATTTTGGTTAATCATGTGAAAAATCCAGCATTCGTGGACACATGATTAATGTCACACATCCTCTGATACACAGAAACCTACAGAAAAATGGTTTCTTCTGACTCATTTCTTTATTTCCCAATATACTGACTAAGCAAGGAGCATTTCTGCTCAGTGTACATTTTCTATTTTATTTAGACGTCTGAGTTATGTATAAACTATTACATTGGTGGAAAATAAAGAAGGCACCTGGATGTTGCTAAGCAACTGCCAATACCTACAGCTACCACTGCCTCATGTTTAGGCAGCAGTGAATGAATGTACTGGTTTTTTAACATTATTGTTGTTACTTTTTGGTTTCTCTACCTATTGCTTTCATTTCCTATAGCACCAGTATGAGTATGGTGTTGAGAGATGGAAGACAGAATCATTTGGGCATTGTAAGGCTACTACATACCCCTGACCTTGAAAGACACCTTTTTAAAACACTGGAAAATTAATGTTTCCATTCAGTTCTTTTCCATTTCAGCAGTAAGTCTCTTCAAAGAGGAACATGGAAATATAATGCTGTAGCACATAATGCTCCATCAACATGTCTGATGCCAGATTCTGGAGTTATCACATCTTTCTAAATGAAAAAAAAATATTCCATGCAGTCCCTCATGATGTCCACAAATGCTAACATAATAACACCAAACCTTTTGTACTCTGCACTAGTAGTGAAGTTGCAATGGCATAAAAGAGACAGGCTATTAAGAGACTTATTTATTAAATTTGCTATTTGTCCCCTATAAATAGATCCCCCATAATTCGTTCATCATGCAGACTTACAAGCCACATTCTGTTTAGAAAGAGATAAATCATACACAGCAAGGTAAACATCACTGCGTCCTGTTCCATAGGTCTCCGCATCACCTGCTGATATTTTAGAGGACTCCATCATGACTGTTATTCATGAAAGCTGTTTACAGCCTCAGCCTGGTAAAATTTATGGGCATTTGTCTGAAAATGTTAAGCCTCCCTCACTGCCTTAATTGCTGCAGCCTGTTCTACACCTGTGCAAGGGGGAAAATAGAGATGAATTGCTGCTTAAGTTTGAATAATTTTTAGAAAGAGCAATGGTGGTTCTCGTCTGGGTTGTGTAGTAGAGATAATATGATGCACAATGTTGGAGAGCCTCATCTGCATATAAATAGACCTAATCAGAAATGCAAATAGCAATCAGGAGAAGTTGTCAAAAGCCCCATGATAATTGTGTGATTGTACAGATAACAAAAGGTCAAATATTTTCATTATCTATGCTTTCAAATTGCTAATAGCCAGTGGCTATCCTTTCGCAAAATGGAAAATCAGGAAAAGCAGATATACCCCAACTGGCAATCAACCCAGGACAACCCCTTGTGAGAAGTCCTACACACACACACACACACACACACACACACATTTTTTGTCACAACTGCTCCGTAATTAATTCACATTTCACAGTGGCCTGTGGAAACCTGGCTCCTTCAGCTAGGAGACAACACCAAAACTAAAACAAAAACAAAAAAACAACCCTTGGGTGTGGAAGCGTAAATAGTATTAGAGGAGAGAAACTTAACAGTTTCAAAATTATATTTGTTGCACAACAACCCAAACATTATCTTCAATGAAAAAATATCTTTAAAATGTATTTTTTTAAAAAATAAATAAATAAAGACCTTTAGTTCTTGGGAAACAAGTCATCTTTCCAATATACTCTGCAAATTCAATGTATTAAGGGTGCCTATTGAAATGCTGAGCCCTTGTAACACAGAATATTTCACTGTAAATATGTAAATCACGGTCAATGAGACTTTTCTTAACAAGAACATCTCTTTGCACACATTTCCCAGTTAGGGTAACATACAGTGCAATGATGCACCAAATATGTATTTTCACTATTGACACGCTGCTCCCTTTGTGAAGTAGCAAGCCAAGAGAGCCACCTAGTGCCATACCTTGGGATCTTAAAAAGTGTCTTCACAGGATGCATGTCAAACAGAGGTGGATCACCATCACCCAGTTCAATAGCTGTGATCCCAAGAGACCACACATCGCAACGGGCATCATAGGAGTAGTCATACTGCTGTTCACAAGCAATGACCTATCAGATAAAAAACATGGAAGATGCTACATTAACACAAGTTAATATACATTACTGACACAAGTTAATAATTTCCCCCTTGTCCAAGTAGACCATACAAAAGCATGCTTTCCTTGTTATCTAATTCAGCTCAAGCACTTCTACTGCACTTCTGATTCAGAGACATAGAAGATTTTCACACAGCATCGTTATATCGTTCCTTTATCGTCCCAAAGTGTAGTGGAATCATCTTAACAGATCGACAATTCCAAAAGATTTTCACATGAGGCTGTTAGTGTTCTTAAATCATTGCTAAATCATTCTTAAACCGTTGCTGTGACCAGTGTGTGAATGTAACTGTTTTGAAATTGTTTTGTAATCATTTATTGCTGAATTCTGATATATCAATGATTTAAGAACACTAACAGCCTCATGTGAAAATCTTTTGGAATCGTCTATCTGTTAAGACACTTCCACTACTTTTGGGACGATAAAGGAATGATATAACGATGCCGTGTGAAAATCTTCATAGTCATGTTCATCTGGAATATCAGTATGCAAAGGGATCTTGCAGCCCCTTTGAGACTAACTGTGTGAAAGAACTTGTAGCATAAGCTTTTGTAGAATTGGTCTACTTCCTCAGATGCATAGAGTAGATATTTCCTGGGTCATTTGCCTTTCTCCATGCATCTGAAAAATAAGACCAAGTCTACGAAAGGCTATGTGAAAACTTCACAGGCTACATGTGGTCCTCAAAGCTCTTTTTGTGGCCCCCAGAACCCTCAGAGGTCTTTTTGTAAATTGGGCTAATGCACTCTAGGTGGTGTGTAAGGAAATTTTTGATTTTTTTTTTTAAAATGTTTTTTTAAGAAAAATGCCATGAAATGCTCCAAAGTGTTCACTAGCAGGGTGTGTGGTTCATTTCCACGACATTTTCTGCCCCCTGGACAATTTAGGCCCAGGGCTGGCCTTTTTTGGAATCTCAAAATAGTGAAAATGCCCCCATACCCTCTAGAGGTAAAAAAAAAAGGGTAAAGGTAGTTCCTCGACATGAATACTGAGGGACAGCTGCTCTTCTAAAAGCAAGTTGACATCTGGTGTCCCTCAGGGCACCATTCTGTCCCCCATGCTGTTTAACATTTACATGAAGCTGCTGGGTCAGATCATCTGGAAACAAGGAGCACGGTGTCATCAGTATGCTGATGACACCCAAATCTATTTCTCTATGTCTCCAACTGTTGCAGTGTCTAGGGATGGCATCTCTCCTCTCAATGCCTGCCTTGGGTCGGTAATGGGCTGGATGAGGGAAAACAAACTCAGGTTGAATCCAGAGAAAATGGAGGTACTTGCGATAGGTACCCCAAGTCCAGAGATGGAGTTTTGTCAACCAGTCCTGGACAGGGTCACACTTCCCCTAAAGGATGAGGTTCGCAGTTTGGAAGTACTCCTGGATGCGTCTTTGCAGTTGTCATCTCAAATAGATGCAACGGCCAAGAGTGCCTGGTATCAGCTTTGGTTTATACGCCAACTGCATCCCTACCTGGACCAAAAGGACCTTGAAGCAGTGGTACATGCACTGTAATCTCTCGTTTAGATTTCTGTGATGCGCTCTGTTTGGGGCTATCCTCATACCAAGTTCAGAAGCTTCAATTGGTTCAAATGGGGCAGCCAGATTAGTCACCAGTAAATCTAGGTTTGACCATATAACACCTGTGTTAAAATCTCTTCACTGGCTCCCAATTAGCTTCCAGGCACAGTATAAGGTGTTGGTTATTACTTTTAAAGCCCTACATGACTCAGGCCTGAGTTACTTGTGGGAACCCCTCTCCCTACACAATCCGCCCCACACTCTCAGAACATCTGGGAAGTATTTATTGGAACATCATAACACTAGGTTAATGACAACTTCTTATAGGGCGTTTACTGCTGCGGTTCCAAAATTATGGAATAGCCTACCAGGAGAGATCCATCTTATCACTAACTTAGGTCTGTTACAGACTGCCCAAATAAAGCTGCTTCAGGTCTCTTTGGAGGTATGCTATTTAAATGATGCATGGGTCCTAAGAGTCCGGAGGTCGCACCAAAGCCACACTCCGTTCCTAAGCACTGGAGTGCAGCTTTGATGCAGCTTCCAGATTCTTTGGATGCATGCATCATTTAAACAGCATACCTCCAAAGAGACCCGAAGCAGCTTTATTTTGGCAGTCTGTAACAGGCA
>NC_056522.1:209275414-209283066 GCF_019175285.1 Sceloporus undulatus
GGAAAAAGACAGAATCATTGGGCTTGTAAGGCTACTACATACCCCCTGACCTTGAAAGACACCTTTAAAAACACTGGAAAATTAATGTTTCCATTCCAGTTCTTTTCCATTTCTTTCCGTAAGTCTCTTCACAGAGGAACATGGAAATATTAATGCTGTAGCACATAATGCTCCATCAACATGTCTAGCCAGATTCTGGAGTTATCACATCTTTCTAAATGAAAAAAAATATTCCATGCAGTCCCCCATGATGTCCACAAATGCTAACATAATAACACCACAAACCCTTTGTACTCTGCATGTAGTGAAGTTGCAATGGCATAAAAGAGCGCTATTAAGAGACTTATTTATTAAATTTGCTATTTGTCCCTCTAAATAGATCTCCCATAATTCGTTCATCATGCAGACTTACAAGCCACTTTCTTTTAGAAAGAGATAAATCATACACAGCAAGGGTAAACATCACTGTGTCCTGTTCATAGGTCTCCGCATCACCTGCTGATATTTTAGAGGACTCCATCATGACTGTTATTCATGTGAAGCTGTTTAACAGCCTCAGCCTGGTAAAATTTATGGGCATTTGTCTGAAAATGTTAAGCCTCCCTCACTGCCTTAATGCTGCAGCCTGTTCTACACCTGTGCAAGGGGGAAAATAGAGATTGAATTGCTGCTTAAGTTTGATAATTTTTAGAAAGAGCAATGGTGGTTCTCGTCTGGGTTGTGTAGTCGATGATAATGATGCACAATGTTGGAGAGCCTCATCTGCATTAAATAGACCTAATCAGAAATGCAAATTCAATCAGGGGAAGTTGTCAAAAGCCCCATGATAATTGTGTGATGTACAGATAAAAAGGTCAAATATTTTCATTATCTATGCTTTCAAATTGCTAATAGCCAGTGGCTATCCTTTCCTCGCAAATGGAAATATCAGGAAAAGCAGACATACCCACACTGGCAATCAACCCAGGACAACCCTTGTGAGAAGTCCTTACACACACACACACACACACACACACACACCACAATTTTTTATCAACAATGCTCCGTAATTAATCACATTTTCACAGTGGCCTGTGGAAACCTGGCTCCTTCAGCTAGGAGACAAACACCAACAACTAAAAAAAACAACAAAAAAACCCTTGGGTGTGGAAGCGTTAAATAGTACTGTATTAGCGGAGGAGAACTTAACAGTTTCAAAATTCTATTTGTTGACAAACAACCCAACACTTATCTTCAATGAAAAATATCTCTTTAAAACATTATATTTTTTTAAAAAATAATAAAACCTTTAGTTCTTGGGAAACAGTCATCTTTCCCATATACTCTGCAAATTCAATGTAATTCAGGGTGCCTATTGAAATGCTGAGCCCTTGAACACAGAATATTTCACTGTAAATATGTAAAATCAGGGTCAATGAGACTTTCTTAACAAGAACATCTCTTTGCACACATTTCCCAATTAGGGTAAACATACAGTGCAATGATGCCACCATATGTATTTTCACTTATGACACGCTGCTCCCTTGTGAATACTAGCAAGCCAAGAGAGCCACTAGTGCCATACCTTGGGATCTTAAAAAGTGTCTTCACAGGATGCATGTCAAACCAGAGGTGGATCACCATCACCCCAATTCAATAGCTGTGATCCCAAGAGACCACACATCGCAACGCATCATAGTGAGTAGTCATACTGCTGTTCACAAGCAATGACCTATTCAGATAAAAAACATGGAAGAGCTCCATTAACACAAGTTAATATCATTACTGACACAAGTTATTAATTTCCCCCTTGTCAAGTAGACCATACAAAAGCATGCTTTCCTTGTTATCTAATTCAGCTCAAGCCACTTCTACTGCACCTCTGATTCAGAGAATAGAAGATTTCACACAGCATCATTATATCGTTTCCTTTATCGTCCCAAAGTGTAGTGGGATATCTTAACAGATCGACAATCCAAAAGATTTTCACATGAGGCTGTTAGTGTTCTTAATCATTGCTTAAATCCTTCTTTAAACCGTTTGCTGTGACCAGTGTGTGAATGTAACTGTTTTGAAATCGTTTTGTAAATCATTTATTGCTGAATTCTGATCATCAATGATTTAAGAACACTAACAGCCTCATGTGAAAATTTTTGACATCATCTATCTGTTAAGACACTTCCACTACTTTTGGGACGATAAAGGAACGATTATAACGATGCCGTGTGAAAAATCTTCCATAGTCATGTTCATCTGGAATATCAGTATGCAAAGGGATCTTGCAGCCCCTTTGAGACTAACTGTGTGAAAGAACTTGTAGCATAACGCTTTTGTAGAATTGGCTACTTCCTCAGATGCATAGAGTGATATTTCCTGGGTCATTGCCTTTCTCCATGCATCTGAAAAATAAGACCAAGTCTACAGAAAGCTATGTGAAAACTCACAGGCTACATGTGGCCCTCAAAGCTCTTTTTGTGGCCCCCAGAACCTCAGAGGTCTTTTTGTAAATTGGGCTAATGCACTCTAGGTGGTGTGTAAGGAAAATTTTTGATTTTTTTTTTAAAAATGTTTTTTTAGAAAAAATGCCATGAAATGCTCCAAAGTGTTCACTAGCAGGGTGTTGTGGTTCACTTCCACGACATTTTCTGCCCCCTGACAATTTAGGCCCAGGCTGGCCTTTTTTGGATCTCAAAATAGTGAAATGCCCCCATACCCTCTGAGTTAAAAAAAAAAAAAGGTGGGGGTAAAGGTGTTCCTCCGACATGAATACTGGGACAGCTGCTCTTCTAAAAGCGATGTTGACATCTGGTGTCCCTCAGGGCACCATTCTGTCCCCCATGCTGTTTATTTACCTTTACATGCAGCTGCTGGGTCAGATCATTCTGGAAACAAGGCGCACCGGTGTCATCAGTATGCTGATGACACCCAAATCTATTTCTCTATGTCTCCCAACTGTTGCAGTGTCTAGGGATGGCATCTCTCCTCTCAATGCCTGCCTTGGGTCGGTAATGGGCTGGATGAGGGAAAACAAACTCAGGTTGAATCCAGAGAAAATGGAGGTGGTACTTGCGATAGGTACCAAGTCAGAGATGGAGTTTTGTCAACCAGTCCTGGACAGGGTCACACTTCCCCTAAAGATGGTTCGCAGTTTGGAAGTACTCCTGGATGCGTCTTTGCAGTTTGTCATCTCAAATAGATGCAATGGCAAGAGTGCCTGGTATCAGCTTTGGTTTTATACGCCAACTGCATCCCTACCTGGACCAAAAGGACCTTGAAGCAGGTTACATGCACTGTCATCTCTCGTTTAGATTTCTGTGAATGCTCTGTTTGGGGCTATCCCTCCTACCAAGTTCAGAAGCTTCATTGGTTCAAATGGGGCAGCCAGGATTAGTCACCAGTAAATCTAGGTTTGACCATATAACACCTGTGTTAAAATCTCTTCACTGGCTCCCATTAGCTTTCCAGGCACAGTATAAGGTGTTGGTTATTACTTTTAAAGCCCTACATGACTCAGGCCTGAGTACTTGTGGGAAACCCTCTCCCTACACAATCCGCCCCACACTCTCAGAACATCTGGGAAGTATTTTTGGAACATCATAAACAGTTAATGACAACTTCCATAGGGTGTTTACTGCTGCGGTTCCAAAATTATGGAATAGCCTACCAGGAGAGATCCATCTTATCACTAACTAGGTCTGTTACGACTGCCCAAATAAAGCTGCTTCAGGCTCCTTTGGAGGTATGCTATTTAAATGATGCATGGGTCCTAAGAGTCCGGAGGTCGCACCAAAGCCACACTCCGTTCCTAAGCACTGGAGTGCAGCTTTGATGCAGCTTCCAGATTCTTTGGATGCATGCATCATTTAAACAGCATACCTCCAAAGAGACCCGAAGCAGCTTTATTTTGGCAGTCTGTAACAGGCCAAAGAGAACTTGAAGAAGGAACTCAAAACGGATCTCTTCCGGCCGGCTCCATATAAAAGGTTATGACAATTGCTCCACTCCTGACTATGATTGCTGGTCATTGATGAATTGATGAGTTGTTATGTTAGAGAACTAATAGGAATGTCAGTTAATTCAGTATTAGTGTTTTATTGATCATATATTGCATTATTGTATCATTTTTATTGATGTAATCCTGCCTTGATCCTTGGGAGAGGAGGGAAATAAAAATAAACTTTATTATTATAGTCGTAACCAACTGTAGGGGATGGTGCTGATCTAAGAGCCAGCATTGTCTGAGAACTGCTCAGGTGCTTTCGAACTGCTAGGTTGGCAGAAGCTGGGACTAGTGATGGAAGCTCACCCCATCATGCAACACTTGGGCCTCAAACTGCCAACCTTCTGATCTTTCGATCGTTAGAACTGGTGTCTTAACCACTAATACACCGTATTTGGGGTCTTTTCCCCCAGATATGTTGAAAAACAACATCTGACAGCTTGTTTGCTTTCTATACCTCTTAGTAAACTTCTTATTGTATTTAGAGAACTGCATCAGGATAGTTAGAGAGATTACCATCAGGAAATGACCGAAGAAAGCTGGATTGTACATAAGTAAAAACATAAAATGGAGGGGAGGTAATGCTGCCATGATGCCATGGCAACATTGCAAAAAAAGAGACAACATGGCCACACATCTTCTAACATGTTATGTAATCAGTTGTTCCAAAAGAGGTGATCCAGTGATTCCTGTAAAAAGACTGGAAATCAAACTGATGAAAGGTGGAGAAATTTGAAGAAGTCAGAGGAAAGCGCTGTGTGGAAGGCACACAACAACAATACCAAAAATGTTACCTCTAAGACAGATGTAAATTCATGTGGGACTTAAAAACACACCGAGAAAAGAGATCACAGCAATCTTAAATTCCTAGAGTTTGAAAATAGTGCTGATTGCAACAGGAATAAGGCTGGATCAGTCAGAAGTATGTACCATGTGCATTCAGACTTAGAAAGTCCAAACAAACATTTCACTCCATGAAATGGCACAATTTCCTAGCCTGAACCCCACTCTGTCTTCAGTATTTTGCTGAAAGAGTTATTACATATGCAAGGAAATATTTCATGATTAGTTGAGTGCTTATGTTAGGATTATCTGGGGTAAACTGAGTGGAAAATTTTAATGGGATGGGATTTCATTCTTCTTTCAAATGAATTTATAAGACATTAGACTTAAAAATATATTCCACATCCACAAAACATGGCAAGCCTACCAGTTTGGATACAGAATCCAAAATTTCACTTTGAGGTGCTTCTTTCAGTGAAATGGGAACTCCAGAATAGAAGAGCTTGGAAACATTTTGTGCTATATCTCCCGATTCCCTCAGGCAAGTTGGCCAGCTTATTGAGGGAGGAGGATCTGAGAGCCATACTCCAAAGACAAAACTTTTCCAAAATCTGTATTAACCTACATATAATCTATATGTGTGCTTGCACTTCTATGTCATCCTTTACCTGCTCCAGTAACTGTATGGTTTGCACAGACTGATAACTGAATGTGAGTAGAAATTAGAAGTTAACATATAAATTGACATAAAATCAAGAAGAAGTAAGCACCACAAAGGGACACAAGTACAGAGGGCACGATTCAAATTGCAATGAGACTAGTTCTAAGTGGAGAGAATCCACATGATTGCACAAGCACCCTGTTAAAGATCTCATACAGTAATGAATCATAAAACAACTCTTTGCCCTGCTTTGGTCTCCAAATGCACAGTACATGCATAAAAAGCATAGCTCCAGGCACACAATGTATAACATGGAATGATTACAACTGTGGCACAAGGGTAGCAGGAGACTTGCACTGTACAATTAGTGCTGCTGATCTACCAAGCTGGAGTGTAAAAGGGGTGAACCCCCCTGGGGATGAAACCAACCCTTGCAATAGCTAAGCAGTTTATTATGAAGTATGCCAACATTATGCCAAAAATGAATCAGTGCATGCCCACGCAGAACACTGAATATGGTTCTCTACCATTACCTGTGCTCCAAAAAGGGCAAAACAAACTAGCCAAGTTCTGCAAATAAAATGTAGCATCCAACTTTTCAGAAAACCTGCACAGATTCTACAACAACCATCCAATAGAGTTATCTTCAGATTTCTAGGTCTCGGGGAACAGGGTGGCATGCAGAAGGGTCTGACTTACTCATTTGAAATAATTTTATACTGACCTTCAGTGGTGTTTTTTTTTAACTGCTTCTACTCTTCCTTCTCCAGATGTAGACATTAAATGTAATATTTAACACTTGAATAAGCCAGCAATGCACGTGTTTTCAGCCAGCAAATTCACTCTGGAGATGAATGAAACAAGTGAAAAACTGGGCCCAGAATTTGGATTATAACATTGAGATGGAACATTGGGAGAAAATGTGGACACTAGACTTGAAAGTGTTATCATCATATAATATGAGGAAAAAAATAATAAGATGATGGTATTTGATGCCAGAGAAATTGTTTCAATTGCACCACATCTCAAAGTTTATTTTCCTTCTCTCGGCTTTCTTCACTTTCCAATTCTTGCATCCATACATGGTGATGGGGAATACAGTGTGCCCTTTTTTTAATGTGGGGGATCCGTTCCGGACCCCCCTACATAAAAAAAATGTGTATGCTCGAGCCCCATTGAAAGTAATGGGGCTCATGCATGTGGCAGCGGCACAGTGGTGCATGTGTGCCTTGGGCGCACGCCCCATTCATCTGAATGGGACGTGCTGCCCTGAGCATTCTCGTGCGGCTCCCTGAAAGCCGCATATAGTGCATCTGCGTATAATGTGGGCACACTGTACAATGGCTTGGACTGTAGAATCACAGAGTTGGAGGAGACCACAAGGGCCATCCAGTCCAACCCCCTGACATGCAGGAAATCTAAATCAAAGCATCCTCAACAGATGGCCATCTGTTTAAAAACTTCCAAGGAAGGAGATTCCACTATACTCTGAGGGAGTTTGTTCCACTGTCGAACAGCCCTTACTGTCAGGAAATTCTTCCTAATGTTGAAGTGGAATCTCTTTTTCTGTAGCTTGCATCCATTGCTCCAGGTCCTAGTCTCTGGAGCAGCAGAAAACAAGCTCGATCCCTCCTCAATATGACATCCCTTCAAGTATTTAAATGGGGCTATCCTATCACCCCTTAACCTTCTCTTCTCCAGGCTAAACATACCCAGCTCCCTAAGTCGTTCCTCATAGGGCATGGTTTCCAGACCCTTCACCATTTTAGTCACCCTCCTTTGGACACACTCCAGTTTCTCAACATCTTTTTAAATTGTGGTGCCCAGAACTGGACACAATATTCCAGGTGGGCCCTGACCAGAGCAGAATAGAGTGGCACTATTACTTCTCTTGATGTAGACATTATACTTCTATTGATGCAGCCTAAAATCACATTGGCCTTGTTAGCTGCTGCATTGCACTGTTGATTCATGTTCAACTTATGATTTACTTGGACTCCCAGATCCCTTTCACATGTAGTCTTGTTCAGTCAAGGTGTCCCCCATCCTATATCTATGCATTTCATTTTTCCGCCCTAAGTACAGTACCTTACATTTCTCTGTGTTGAATTTCATTTTGTTAGCTTTGGCTCAGCTTTCTAGTCTATTCAGATCATTTTGAATTTTGATCCTGTCCTCTGGAGTATTAACTATTCCTCCTAATTTGCAGATGACACCAAATTAGGAGGA
>NC_056522.1:209283166-209309630 GCF_019175285.1 Sceloporus undulatus
ACATTTCTCTGTGTTGAATTTCATTTTGTTAGCTTTGGCTCAGCTTTCTAGTCTATTCAGATCATTTTGAATTTTGATCCTGTCCTCTGGAGTATTAACTATTCCTCCTAATTTGGTGTCATCTGCAAATTTGATAAGTATGCTCCCAATTCTGTCATCCAAATAATTGATAAAGATGTTGAATAGCACTGGGCCCAGGACAGAGCCCTGTGGGACCCCACTGGTCACTTCTCCCTAGGATGAAAAGGAGCCATTGTTGAGCACCCTTTGGGTTCGGCCGGTCAACCAATTACAAATCCGTATAACAGTTACCTTGTCTAGCGCACATTTTGCTAGCTTGTTTGCAAGAATGTCACGGGGAACTTTGTCAAAAGCCTTACTGAAATCAAGATATACTATATCCACAGCATTCCCTTCATCTACCAAGCTGGTAATTTTATCAAAAAAAGAGATTAGATTTGTCTGGCATGACTTGTTTCTCTGAAACCCATGTTGACTTTTTGTGATTATGGCATTGCCTTCTAGATGTTCACAGACTCTCTGTTTAATGATCTGCTCTAGAATTTTTCCTAGTATTGATGTCAGACTGAGTGGACGATAATTGTTAATCATTTCTTTAGTATTCAAGCTTACATCTTTACATTTTAGGATCTTGTCCAGTTCTTTCATAGCAGCTCTTTCCAATTCAAACCTTCTAATTTCCTAACTGCAATCTTCATTCTGTAATCCATTGTTTGATTCAAACCTTTGGTGATAGACTGGAACTTCCCACTGGATTGGAAACCTTCAGTCTCCTTCTCTAATCTTCCTTTTAAATTCCTTTGCTTCACAACAGCTAATTTGAGGTCAACCTGCAAAACTGGTACATTCCCTCACAGGTTTCTAAATATCTATTTACATCTCAAAAGTATTTATTAATTCCTCTTCTGCCCACCAGAGCTGTCAAATCCATGAAAATTGCTATTTCTGATGTCCAGTTTGTAATACCGGTCTGGCTGCTCTATGCAGAATGAAAAAAGTTGTTACTGACAAAAGATGGCAATATCACATTATAAAATGAGCCACAGAATGAAGCCTTCATGAAGTGGCTGACATCATTAGATCCTTTAATGGTGTTGCCAAAGTAGATATGAGGACAGACTTAGCATCTAGGTTTCTTGCAGTGTGTGGTCCCCATCAAAAGCCTAGTAAATAAGATTTAAAAAGAGGTGAAAACTGAAACAAAGAAAAACATTTTGCTATTTTGTGTTCATCCCACTGAAAGAAATGATTGGAGACAATTGGCAACCATTTGCCTTATGATCCTCAAGCATCCTGCTAGGGTGATGTTTTAATACATACATCTTAGATGCAAAGACCTCCTTGTGTACCCATCATATGTTTTCTTTTATTGTTAACAGACAGTAGAAGGGGGCAAAGGCAGGATCACTATGAGAGACATTAAGCCATTTCTAGTTTATTTAAATTCTTTATCCACTTCTCTAAAACATCTGTTTCCTATAATATTACTTCACTGAAATCATGTAAATGAATTCCTTCTTTAGTGACTCTGAAGGAGAGATATCACTATCAATTTTGCTATGCCTACCAAAAATCAACTGCCTTTTGTTTTCTTCCCTTCTAAAAAATTAAACAACAGACATCACCATGGTTATAATGTAGCAAAAATACTATCTATGAAGATTGTTTGATGATCTTCAGTCAATCCCATCACAGAAAGGTCTGACTGCTTTATTTATGGTTAATCAATGGATCCCTAATGAAGTGACTTGTGAGACTCACTTCAAATTGTACGTTATGTAGATCAGGATTGGACAACAGCATTCTTTAAACATTCTCTGCATGTACACTACATGTGTACACTCCACATCTCTATTGTGAAGAAGGGAGCCTGCACCTCTTACATATAGGCATTTGACTTAACATCTGCAACATGATACCCACAATACACATATACACTCTCTAGCAGACCCACATATGCTGAGGGAGTGTGGCTGATAGTGTGTGTATTCACAGGTGGACAGCACTGTGGTCCTGTTCCCCTTTCCAAACATCTTGCATCCATGTGGACATTAGCACAAAAGCCACTATGATATTGTATATCATGGTGCCCATCGTAGAGAACATGTGGCTCTCCAGATGTTGTGCTGTAACATCTACCATCCATAGTCAGCACAACAAACCAATCAGCAAATGGGTACAATCTCAGCTTTAGATTCCTATCTGCAGTACTGAGGAAATGGTAGTGACCTGCTTTGAACACTGAAATATGCTATACAAATGTTAAATCCTGTATAAGCAAGGGGGAAGCAAACTATGGGATGTTCCAACTATAACTTCTTTGTTGTAACTTTCCTGACCTTTGCAAAATTATTATGCTTCTAAAATTTGCTATAAAATATACTGAACACATCAACATAATTAAGGATATTGTAGGACACAGTGTCCTTCATGGATATTATAATGAAGGTGTATGCTAGTATTGTTCCTAGCCACATGTCTCTAAGCAGCTGTGGGCTTCAAAGTGTTTTTTAAGCTCTGACTCTGTAGGGGCCTGTGTTTCCATGATAACCTATAGTTCCATCTCCTCCAAACAGTGAGTCAATGTTCTGTAGCCAACAAATGTGCTCAGTCTTTGCTTGAGCTATTTAGGTTTTTTTCTTTCTTTAAGGCTTTCTTTAAGTGGTTTCCTATTTCTTCTGCAAATATTTGGGTCCTCCAGATCTACTAAACACTTTGTGCATAGACTTTCCTCTCTTGGCTATACAAGGACCCATATCTAAGTATACTGAATTGCTATCAATACATAGCAGATGTATGATTCCACGGAGCCAGCATGGCATAGTGATTTGAGTGTTGGACTCTGGAGATTAGAGTTCAGTTCCCAGCCCAGTCATGAAACTCACTGGGTAACCTTGGGCAAGTCACAAGCTCTCAACCTCAGGGGAAGGCAATGGCAAATCTCTTTTGAACAAATCTTGCCCCCCCCCCAAAAATGATAGGGTCGCCTGATGGTTGGCATAAGTTAGAAGTGACTTGAAGGCAAATAACAACAACAACAACAACATATGATTCCCCAACAGACCAGCAGCAACATTATAATAGGGGGCATAATTTGAAATGAAAGTAAAGGCTGAAGAGGCAGCACTCACTGATGCAATCTCACACAAAGCAAGACATGGGCAAAAAAAACCCCAAAGCCTCTTTCTTTCCCTCCTCACATCCATGTAAACTGAAAACATAAATCCTTTCCACAGTGCAAGTGGACTCATGGAAATAGAAAGCTAGAATTATGCCCATTCTCCACATTCCTGACATCTATTCATTCATACTACATACACATAATCTCCTGCCATAGAATTAGGGTTCCTGCCAAAGAGGCTACCATTCTGCTCAGACAGATATGGTGGCAGGATCCTCTGATCTCTCCCTCCCTTTGATGTATTCACTAACACAGTGTGTTGTGTGCACCTAAATGTATATGTAACTGAATCCAGGCAGAGGCAAGTGCAAGTGGGATAGTAGGAAAAGAATCTGACATCTGCTCCTCCTCACATCAGCCTTGCCAGCCCTTTGGAAAGGTTGCATAGGGAGTGGGAGGGGGTACTGAATGGGATGAAATGTGGTGTGGAAATAGGGAGAATTAATAGGCAGAGGTACTTCATGTGAATGTTGCTTTGCCATCCATGGAAAAGCCATTCCTGGATGCAACCCCCGTTCTCAATAGTCATTTATTTCTTTGTCTGGAGCATCCCTCCATAACACTTCTGCCAGAGCACAGCATAAATATAATCAAACTGGAGAATAATTTACAAAATTATAGTTACAGTAAGAGCGAGTTCATAATGAACAGAAAAATTATATTATCAGTTCTTATGCATTAGAAAAAGCACATTCTCTGTAAATTCTGTTTTTCTGGAGACTGCTCTTGGTTAGATTTTGTTTTCTATTACCCCATTGAAACAAATCTGTCTATGCATGATTAGTTTCAAATGCCTGCGAGGCATCAAAAATTAAATAGCTCTGTACATCTTGACTTCTGTACCATTCTCCTAGAATTTAGTAGGCACAAACTCTCCTCTTTATTTAAACAAAGAGCTCAAGTACAGGATGAGATGTCCATCCAGATCAAAGAAAGGGGAAAGTAAAGCTCAATAGAAAGTAAAGAAACCTCCAGCTATTAACTGGGATCTGACCTTGAGCCTGATGATGTGGGCCAGTTAGTGGTGAACAGAAAATACTGAAGGGAAGAAAGGGACAGAGACAGGGTCCTTTTTGGATTAGTGTGTGCATTAGACAATGCTTATTTCCAATTATTTCCAAAACAACATGAAAACTGAAGTTACCATTTTCAGTTACACAGAACTCTATCACTTATGCTGGGAGCTAATTTTTTTCATTAAGAGGTATTTAAAGGCATTGTAATTAAAAGTCCCTGGCCAATTCTGTAGTAGAGACAATATTAAATGCAAGTTGGACATTATGAGTTATCATTTTGACAGATCAATCAAAAGAAATCTGTTGCAGTTAGGTAAGCGGCAGTGCTTTTCTAGCAGAAGTCAGAGCTTCTAGCTGAAAGGCTTTGTTCAACAGGACACTTCAGGGACATCACTGAAAATTATACATTGTTTCTCAGTAGGGACATTTTTTAAAATCCTGAAAATGTATTATTTTTATGTTTATGTTAATAAAAAACACAATGATTTCCTAAAGATTTTGAGATACTTTGGCCTGTTACAGACAGCCAAAATAAAGCTGCTTCGAGTCACAGTGGAGGTATGGTGTTTCACTGATGCATGCGTCCTAAGAGTCCAGAAGCCACACCAAAGCCATGCTCCAGTCCTTAGGGCTGGAGCGTGGCTTTGGGGACTCTCAATCATGCATCATTGAAACACCATACCTCCACTGGGACCGAAGCAGCTTTATTTTGGCTGTCTGTAACAGGCCTTTCTGTTATTTCATTTATTGTTTCTCACACGCTCCAAAATGCATTTTTAAGGAGTATATAACTCTCTATTTCAAACAGGATACTTAATGACAGAAGGAAAAACACTAGGCTTTTGACAAGACTGTTAGTGCTGGGGAAAACACAGAAGATAGCCACCCAAAAAAAAAAAAAAAACGCTATTGCTGAGTCTGGAAATATCACAACTGCTGAGGTTCTTTCAAAGAGGCTTTTAATCTTAGTAGCAGCAGAAATATTTACAAGCACGATACAACGATATTTACACCATCTGACATAATGCTCCACCACCAACCGACATCCACAACACTCATCATAGTGTACTGGAGCATTCCTCCTTATATACACAAACACTTGCTAGGATTCTGATCCAACCTCTTGCTTGTGTTTCATCAGCTTCCTGTCTCATGTCTACAGTGCAGTTTTGGACTGTTATGACACAGCTCCATGCTGAGGTTTCATCAGGTTCCTCTGAGTCAGCATTTCCCATTGTGCACATTGCATGCACCTGAGACCTTGGTTTTTTTACAGCCTGGGGCTAAGCCTCACTGACAAAGACATTATTGGGTTTCTTTGAATTTCTTCGTGAGGTATTTGTATCAGGAAATTCTGGGAAATCAAGATCATATCTTGGAGGAGATATAGAAAAAATGATCAAAATATAGTTCATAGTACTGTACTGAGGTCATTATGATGTCCCAGGCATGAAAGGTGAATCCTTTGTATGCCAGATATGTTTACCCACTGTTTAATAGAGGAGCTTTATGCTGAATGGCATTCCTATTCTGTCTTTGCTGAGAAGCAAGGAGGGAAAAATGTATGCCAAGGAATAGACAGAGGTGAGGCATCGTGCTTCTGACTTTTGAGACCTGATTTAAACAGTATGCCAAACATATAATAGACATCTTCCTGTCATTAACAGCAAATGGTATTTCTTTTAAACAGGAATGTCTTCTACAGGAATGCTGGATCCATCACCATCACCATCACCACTGCCCCACCATTTCTTGGTTAATAAAGAAAGCTAGTAGAAAAACAATTCCCATAGGCATCAATTTAGGATGCAGACATCATGCAGGTACCCATCCTTGATAACAGCCTGTGAATGAAGCAGGTAACTGCACAATATAAGTCTTGTCTGGAAGCCTCCTGTATGGTTTGCCACTAACTGTGGTACATAAATGCAAGTTTACAAAGTGCCACTGCCATCCAATGCTTGCAGCTATTGCCTGTCTACAAATAAACACTGAATAAGATCACTGACCCATCTGACTCAGTAGTATGTTCTCTGGTGGATTGATTTTCTCAGGAAGGGATTTCTCTTCTTCTGAACATCCTTTATATCAAAGTGGCAGGAGATATATAAAGTGGGTCTTGGGCAAACTTGAATTTTCTCAAGCTAGAGACAAGCTAAGATGCTGCAGCCAGCTATTCCTTCCCCCATGATCCCAACCCACAACTCTAGATTATGAGAGGTCATTCCTAGAATGACCAAAAGCTGTCATCTTGAATCTACCACAATAGTTGGACACTACTATTAAAAAAACTGTGGCCTGAAGATAATTCTATGGGAACTTCTAGCATTCCACAAATTCCTCAAATAAAAATTATATTTTTGTTTAATGTAAGTAAGTGTGTCAGTAATACAGTGGGCCCCTGGTATCTGTTGTGGCACCAGAGCACTCTGACAGATAAGGCTAAGTGTCTCATAAAACTACGATTTCCAGAATTCCCTAGCATTGAACCAGGACAATTAAAGCGGTCTCAAACTTGATTATTTGGATACACTCAAACTGCAGTGTGTTTTGGACTATTCTCCAAGGATGAGGGTTTATTTTCCCTTCTGATGTTTGCCACATAATATCAATTACTTCAAGTAAGCTCTAAAATTAGCTCTCTAGTATCTTTTAATGGTGGTTAGAGAATTCAGGGAACACATTTTTGAAGCGTTAAAGTCTTAAAAATAGATTTTAACAGAACTAAGAACAAACCATAGTAGCCAAATTATATAGCTCACCTCAGGTGCCATCCAAAACGGAGTTCCCACTGAAGTATTTCTCCTCAGCCTGGTACTGGTGAGCTGCGCGGAAACACCTGTAATAATAAATACATTCAAAACATTGACCCAACATCATTCTTATATTCATTTTCAGTAAGTCCCTACAAGATATTCCATGCTAGTAGATGGACCTGGCCCATGGTATTTTGTTGCCTGAGGTGAATGACAAAATAGTTCCCTTTACCATTCTATGTGTGAAAGCTTTGCATTTGGATCTTTATTCAGCACTTGGCAACATGACAGTATCTCCACCATGTTTGCACAGAGCAGCACATTTGATTTTCATCAATCTGCTGATCAATGCAGCCCCTAAGCCCCTGTCAATGGACCTTCCTCCTAAAGGAATACAGGACTGCAGCCTTTGCAAGCATTGTTTCAAACAATTCAAGGGTTCTAAGGGTGCATCTGCATTGCAGAAATAAACTAGTTTGTCAACACTTTAACTGCTATGGCTCAATGCTATGGAAATCTGGGATTTGTAGTTTGTTGTGGCACCAGAGCTCTCTGACAAAGGCAAAATATTTCGTAAAACTACAAATCCCAGAATTCCATAGTACTGAACCATGGCAATTAGAGGGGTTTTATTTCGGCAGTGCATTTGCAGCCTAAAGGGAGCTACAAAAATGAAATATAACCGCAGTAAATGATTATTAAATACATAGTTTGGTAGTTGTTTTTTATTCTGTTGTAGTTGTTTTGCGGTCTAATGTCAATTATATTCCAGGGCAAGCCTTTCTACCTTCAAGTGGCTTCTGTCCTCCCTGCAAACACAAACCCACACTGATATCTGACACACCGCCTTCCCCATCATTATCTGATTAACTGAACCAAGAGTGTTGTGGATGTTGTGAACTAGTTGCTGCATTTTGCTCCTGTTTTAAAATTGGCTTGAAATGTAAACAGATTTCATTTTGGCAAACTCTTGGCAAATTTGTGCTGTGGAATATTTTGAAAACAAGAAATGAAAAGACAGAAATGTCAGCTACACAAACAGAACACCGACCTTTCATGATCTGGCCCTATCTATCCACTTCTTATCTAAATGAAGCATAGCTAATTGTGCTCTCAAATAGCTTCCTGTCCTTCCTTGATTTTGGATTTTATGTTCCACTGGGAAAGCACAACACGGTAGTTATGTGTAAACTATTGGAAGATCCTACTCAACCAATATTGTTCTCTAACCTCCTCCTTCTGACATGTCCTTTTCTTTTGGCATTGATGGGATTATCTCTGCAGCTCTGAGTCTAGTAGCTGGTGCTAATTATTGTCCCAGGAAGACAGCATCAGATGAAAAGTGATTTCCACCCCCTTCTGTTTGATGCCAAAGAGGTTGCTAAAGAAGCTATTGCTTTAGGCTAGGTGTTTGTCCAACTGGTGCTTCAAACTGAATGTTTCAGCTACTCATCAATAAGGAGGTTTTCTCTCTTCCAGGTGATAAAGTGGCATCTGTTCTCATATCCATCACACAAGTAATCACAGAGCCCCCCCCCTCCATAACACCCATTTTCTTTTTTAAAAATAAATAAAATAAAACTAGTATTAAACTACCAGGGAATTAGCAGTAATGCACTGTTAAATTTGTTTTTATACAAAGCAGGGTTTCTTTATATTTTGAGGGGTGAGTTGCTCACTTAGAGGATTATTTTGAATAAGACACACTGATTGAAAGTGCTTATTTCGTGGATTATGGTGATGCTGTTCATTCTTCTGATTTTGTTCGGTAAACTCTTCCCAATCAACCCTCAGCAAAGATGACCTGTAAGTAAATCTAAACAGGATTTTTACGTTCTTTGTGTTTTATTCTCAGACAAAATGTTATGGTATGTATGTTTCTTTAAATTATTATTACTTGACCTCATTAAGAAACCAATGCATGAATTCAGAAATAATGCCTGCTGCAAAGCACACCATTTCTATCTTCTATTTATCCTTATATGGAGGCTTCTCATTTCAGTCACATTCATATCTAACAGCTATAATTGCAAATTAAATGGATCTGTTAGTTTTTGGGCCCAGAGGACCACTTTGCCTTCTGCTGAGAGGGAATAAATGTGCTGGAGGCTATTCACAGCCATTTGAAAAAGGAGGATGCATTATTTTCATATGTGAAAAATAATATTTAAAATCTAGATTAGAAAGGCAACCAATCGACCTTCACTACAATACAAAAAGCATCCCCAGCATTATTTCTGTGAACAGATGCTCTCATACTAAGGATGCATACATGGAGGAGCAGGAAGCAGGGATTCCTGATCCAATTGCTGGAATGCGTGGATGTAGGCAGAAAAGAAAAAAGTAATGGATTGTTACATTTAATGTATTTGGGGGGAAAATATATTAATGTATTTTTGGGAGAAAGGGCGGGGAAATTTATGTGCTGTATGTTTGTAATATGCTCCCTAGTGCCTCTAACTTTTCCAAACCCAACTTGAGTATCTGGTATTTCTAGTTTCATATATGAAAATCTTTGTTTTAAAATTCTGAGCATCACTTTGTTTGCATGGAAGATTAATCCCACATTCCAATGTATCTTGAACATTTGCAATCTGTAGGCCATTGTTTTATTTTTCATATTTCTTGACAGCTCTGTAGCTTGAAGCCACTCTACTAGTATGCCATTTGTTCCTGGTAACTGAGCTGAAGGGTGGGGTATAAATAACATAAATAAATAAATAAATAAATATTTCTCCAAAATGCTTAGAATGCAGTTTCCACTTCACTTTCTAAAATTTTAGTTTCATCTTCAAATGGTTCTTCTTTGAATGAATCTGTTATCCTTGCATCTCTTGCATACAGTTCTTGTTTCCATTATCTTTTTACCACTTCTTGATCATGTAACATATTCTCTTTCTAGCCATATAGCATCTCCACTCTTGGTTTCAATTTGCCTTTGAATTCTCATATCTTGTGGAAGAGGTCTCTTATGCTACCTTTTATGTTGTCATCTTTTTTTCTCTGCATTGATTATTATACTAATTCTCTTTGTCCCTGTGCACAAGTTGCTGAACAGTTGTGTTCAGGATTCTGACCTAATTTCTTCACATTTTAATTTTTCTTTTTGTCTACCCTGAATTGTTTGAAGAGGTGTATCTATCATCCACTGAATCTTATCTTTTTGCAGGGCTGCAGGTAGTATCTTTTTGTATTCTTCCTTCACAATGTCCCTGACTTCAGTCCAGAGTTCTTCTGGCTCTTGTCAATTAAGTTTTACAGTGCAAAATCTATTTGTACATGGTCTTTCCATTCTGTAGTGATGTTTTTCAGGTTGCATTTTGGCACAGTTATTGATTTAGCATTTTTCTTTAGCATTGCTCTAATATTTTACATTAATTATTCATGGTCTATGCCACAATTTGCTTCTGTTCTTATTTTTGTAGAGGAAATAGGGTGCCTCTTCTGCTCCCAATTATACAGTCCATTTGTAATTTTTGTAACTTTGCATTTTATTACCTTATCAATTTAATTTATACACATGGGCAGTCGGTAAAAGATGGAGAGATGTACCAATTCAACAGACACCCACAACTTTAAATGAGTGTGATACAAAAAGCCACCAAACCTTTTTGTGCCTATCTGTACATGATTTCCCGGAGAGTTGGCATTAAAAGCCATGCTTTAGAATACAGAGCTTTGGCCCTGATTTTTCTTTTCTGGCTTGTTGCATCACTCCCTTTTATTCTTCTGCAATAGTGAATTTGGTAATCATGACTATCTGAAACGTTGGTGTTGGGGGTATTTTCCAGAACACATATGTTTTTCCTTGAACGAGTAGTAAAAAGTAATTCCTGAGCGATTTCTGTGACTTGTGGCATTAATCCCATATAGTCTTGGGCATCTGCAGAATTTGGTATCCTTGGTTTTCTGAAAAGTTGACTTCCCTGCCTATTTTCTGGATGTTTTACCTGGAATGGATTGAAAAGGGTAGTTTCTGTGGAATTTTTGTGGCTCTTGTGGAATCTCTCCCACCTAGCCTTGTGTGGCTGACGAATCTGCTGGGCATGGCACCTCTACTCCCGTATCAAGCAGTAGGACAGATGGGGACAGTGCCATCAGTGAAAGACAATATCAAATAAAATGTGTTCATCTTTAAGCTACCACAAGACTCTTTTGTGATTTTTTCTTGAATAGACTAAGATAACTAAGTCACTGAAAAATGTTTTCCTTTGCATAAGAACACATAGAAAGGTTCAAAGCAAGAAACAATCCAGTGTGAACAAAAACCACTTGTTTCTCCATTAACACCACCTGATAAATACCAGTATATAATTCACAGTTATATATATATAACTGTGTGTGTGTGTGTGTGTGTGTGTGTGTGTGTGTGTCAATAAGGCTTCAGGGAAAACCTATAAATTCAAGTATATGCGTCAACCACAGAGGCACAGGAAGAAGAAACTGAGAGACTCTATAAAAGTGTAGAGGAAGAAAATGACAACACACCAACACAGAACATCAAACTCATCATAGGCGATTGGAATGCTAAAGTAGACAGCAGAGAACAATCAAAAGCAGTAGAAAGATTTGGACTATGTACAAAAAATGAAGCAGAAGAGCAAATGACAGCATTTTGTGAACCCAGCAAAGAGAGGTTGCTTTCAAAGACATGGGAGTGCTACTACATGTAATAGTCCTGATGATAAATCTGTATACGTAGGACGAAAGGCTACTGTTGGAACAGAATATGGAGAAACAGAATGGTTCCCAATAGGCAAGGGGGTCAAGCAAGACTACATTTTATCACCCTACTTATTCAACTTGAACACAGAAAATATCATATGAAGAGTAAGTTTAGACTCTGGAGGAGGAGTGAACATAGGATGATGTCATACTACTAGCAGAAAGCAGAACGGACTTGGAACAATTAATAAGGAAGGTCAAAGAAAAAAGTACTAAGACAGGCTTGCTGCTGAATATAAAGAAAACAAAAATAATGACCATGGAGGAGCTACATAAATTCAACCTAGACAATGAGGAAGATTTCCCATACCTTGGATCAAACACTGCTCAGAACAGAGACTGCAGTCAAGAAACAAGAAGATTAGGAATGGGAAGGGTGGCTATGAAATAATTAGGACAAGGAATTATTCTTTAGAACTTAAAGAGTAAAGAGCACTAAAGTTATAATCGTCCAAGCCATTGTATTCTACATCACCATGTACGGATATGAGAGCTGGACAATGAAGAAAGCAGCTAAGAAGAGAATCAACTCGATATGTGATGCTAGAAAAGAATGCTAAGGATACTGTTGACTGTCAAATAACAAACAAATGAGTCCTTGAACAGATCGAGCCTGAATGATCAAATTGAGGTTGTCATACTTTGGCCACATCATTCCAAGATACCTCTCCTCAAATGGTTAATTACTTTTTTAGTTGCAATTATTTGAAAATGCTTAACAGTTATTCCGTCTGACTTTTTGGAAAGTAACTAAGGTGGGATACAGACCACCCAAAAAGGGCGGTCTCCAGCCACCCTGGTTTGCTCCACGAGGGAGCTGCAGCTGCCAAACCACACGGTTCCGTCACGAAACAAAAAGAACCTGCAAAAAGCCAGGAGCCCTGGTGGCGCAGTGGTTAAATGCCTGTACTGCAGCCACTCACTCAAAACCACAAGGTTGCAAGTTCAAGACCAGCAAAAGGGCTCAAGCTTGACTCAGGCTTGCATCCTTCTGAGGTCGCTAAAATGAGTACCCAGATTGTTGGGGGCAAATTAGCTTACAGTTGTAAACTGCTTAGACACTGCTTAGGTGGTATAAAGCGGTATATAAATGAAGCTTGTTTGTTTTGTTTTCTTTTCTTTTCTTGTGGCATGCTTGTGACACCACAATACACCAATGGCACACTTACGGCGTCACAAGTGCACCGGGACATGTTGACAAATCACAAGTGCACTGGGACGTGCGGATGCTAGGCATCCATCACATCAAAATGGCGGCGCCCATGTAGACAGGGTGCCACCACTTTTCGCTCCCAGTATTTACTAGGGTTAGGGAGCGTGTGAAAGGTGCGCGCTTCCCAACCCTACTGCCGCCGCCACCATGCTAAAAAATGGAGGTATGTATCCCGCCTAAAATAGCTACTTTTTTTAATGACTAGCCTCTTGGTATAAAACACACTCTCCTCCTGGTCTGCCTTGTCATCACCTCAAAGCCCAAAACAAGCACAAACCAAATCTTGCACCAAGCACAAACCAAATCTTGTACTTCTCCCCAACTCCTGTAACTATAAAAATAACTTAGATAGGGGACGAACAGATGGTCCTTTTATGCCACGATTTCGGTGGCTTTGGGGCATGACATTTTGGCGCCCCATGTCCAGAAGCCTTCCAGAAGCCGCTCTGGACATTTACACATGGGCAACTTCATGACACTCTGGCAGCATACCACTGGAGTGTCATGAGGCCAGCTTTGGCCTTCAGCAGGGTTAGAAAAACCCCATAATTATATCAGCTTGTTTTGTGGAAGGCCATGCAGGGAATCAAACTCATCGCTCCTGGGAGTGAGTTTGATTCCCCAGTGAGCTCTCCACAAAAAAAAGCTGTTAAATAGCTACACCATGAAAGGTGTGCAGGTATCCCCCCCACCTGCTAGTTATTATCACAATGTAAAACTTTTGTTATAGGGTGAAGAGGAAGCTCTACCTTCCATCAGCTATTCAGAACGGGAAGGCCAAAGCTGGATTTAATTATCCCTCACTTCCCAAGGCTGGTCTTTATTACTGCCTATTAATTCAAAAAGACATGGATGCATAGCCACAGCTGCTGGGCTTGTGTTCCCCTGGATCAGCAGGATTACACTTTCCCTGCCTGGACTCCAAACTATTTCTTCAGTTACATGTTCACTTTTGTGCATTATTCCAACCCTCATACTCCTATTTTCACCTAAAGAAAAAAGTAAAGGTAAAGTAGGTGTAATGCTAAGGAGATTTCCGCATACCAATTTCCCTGCCGGGATAGACACATGTTGTAACCATCACCGATGGATCTTATTGCACTGCCCTGTAGCCAGGCAGTAGGCAGCCCATATCCAACCTGGGCTTCTCCTGCAGCTTTTCAAGAATGGGAAAATCCTGTTCTTGCAAAACTACAGAAGAAGCCCAGGCTAGATAAGGGCTGCCTACTGCTTGGCTATGGGGCAGTGTGATAAGATCCATCGGTGATGGTTACAATGCGTGTCTATCCTGGTGGCAATTTGGCATACGATTATCTCATTAGTGTCTATGTTTGGTAAATTAATTAAAGATGGAGAGGGAGGACAACAAAGGGAGTTATTTCCACATAATGTGAGTAGGATGATTGTTTTCCTACCCAATCATTCTCCTCCCCCTGCAAAAATGGGGGGGGAGCTCCCCACCTGACTGTGAGCAATAATTTAAAAGATCCCATTGGCAATACATGTAATGTAAAGTTTTGGCTCTGAGGGCAAAATTACCCTTCATTTTAATCATACAGCTTTAATCACAACTTTAATCATACAGCGCTGTTCTTGAGTGCAAAGTTGTTTTTCAAAATTGCTATTTCTTGGCCCCTCATCTGATTAGCATTGTGAGCTTGAACCTTTTGCCCTCCATAATAAATATGAACAAAATTAACACAATTCACAAATTATAAGAACAGTGAGTTCAGTTCAGATCAGGACTCCAGAATGAGGCAAATAATCATTACAGGCTCTACGCTAGGTTCTCATTCTAGACTGAATCCTCTGTACAGGTAATTCCTTTAAAAAAAAAAAAAAAAAGCAGCCCTGCACTCATGGGGAATATTAAAAATGTTAGGTAGCTTGGTCCTCAGATACCAAAAAGTCTCTGCTTTTTTGTGCTATCAAAAATAAAAACCATGGGCTAAGAAGCACAAGAAGGAAGGAAGGAAGGAAGGGAGGGAGGGAGGGAGGGAGGGAGGGAGGGAGGAAGGAAGGAAGGGAGGAAAAGCAAACTATTATTACCAAAGTCAACAAGCTTCACTCCTCCTTCTGTTGTCAGGAGAATGTTGTTTCCTTTGACATCTCGATGGATGATTCGGTTGTTGTGCAAATGTTGCAAACCCTGAGTGTCAACAATAAGAAGACATGAGAGTAATAAGGATGCTTAATTCCATATTTAAATACAATTCTCCTAATGTTAGAGATGATAATCAAGACAATCTGCACTTACACTATAGAAACATCTGCCCACTGTATTGCATCTTCAGAACAACACACACACAGACAGACATCACATTGCTATAACAGCCTGTCTCTTTTACTGCCAGCAACACCATCACTTATAAACGGAAAATGTATCCAGTGAGTGAATTGCACCCTCTGCTGTCATTAGAAGCTTAATGAACATCCTTACCAGGAGAGCACCATATAAGATGTATGAGATTATAGCTTCATCCAACCGTTGGCCACACTTCAGTAGGCCTTTGACAAGGTCTGTGACAGATCCTCCATTACACAGCTGTGAAAGGGGTGGGAGAGGAAGAATAAAGCAAAAAAAAGGAAAAAGTCTTTTATTCAACAGAATCGTTCAGTTTGCAAATGTCTGCAGGGATCTATCAGGAGTTCTACCTGGACAGTAAGCACATTCAGAAGAATTCAGCTTTAACCATATCCAACAAGCACAATCTGGAAGGTTGTGAACTTCAGAGGCTTTCCATGCTCATCTGTGCAAGGAGAAAGGTCACACAGATATAAGCTTTCCTCTCTGCATGCGGCACACAGTATTTCTTTTCATGAAAGAGAGTAAGAATAACTTGCATTTCTACAGCTTAGGGGCCTTCTAGGGCAATAATTTGGCTAAAAATAAGATGTTTGCACGCATCACTTATTTTCTTTAGAGTGGAGTTCTGTCTTTATTCATTCACAGAAGTGGTGGCCACAAAAGAGATTTGAAGGCCACATTCTGCCCACATCTTTCCTAGGTCATGTCCAATCACTCCAGGACACAAACACACACACCAGTTGCTATCGTAAACTAAGTATACTATCGTATACTGACTAAGTGCTATCATATACTGACTAAGGCATTCTGGGAACTGTAGACAGAAAAGTAATGTTTCCAGTGTCTGTCAGGAACACAAAAAGGTGCCTTCTCTCAGATCAGACTATTTCTACATCTAAACCATTACAATATTGTAACTTTGCAGCAACTTACTGGGTGTCAGACAGAGGTCCAGAGGAGGAATAAGGAATTGAACAAACAAATTCTGTCACTGAATTTTAGTAGACAATTCAACTAGACAAAACTGTTTTTTTAAACAGAAAAGTTTTATTATTTTAAATTATTTTTAAAATATCTGTATCTAATAGCACAAATACAAAGTTTTTAAATTCTTGTGTGCCTATGGTGTAGTGGTTTGAGCATTGGACTTTGATGCTGGAAACTCTAGAGAACAGGGATCAAATCTTCACTTAGCCATGGAAACCCACTGGATGACCTTGGGTAAGTCAGACACTCTCAGCTCGAGAAAACCCCATGACAGGCTTGCCTTAGGGTTGTCATAAGTTGGAAAAGAATTGAAGGCATGCAACAGCAATGTCTGGTTTCCCAAAATTGGTTGTATGTGAGGGAAAATCCAGGCACTGGGGCAAGAAAGTGGAGGTGGGAGAGAACCAGGCCAATGAACATGATAAATGGCAGCAAAGATCAGAGTTGTTTCAAACCTTTGCTCTATCACTGCTTCTGCTAACAAGATATATAAAAGTGACTGAAGACCTAGCTCTCTATATCCAGGTTTTATGGCCCATTCTGCCAACAACTGAGAAGAAATACTCTAATCTAGAAAAACACAGCTTCTTGCATTTTCCCCACTAACAACTTTCCCAAAGTTAAAATGAAGGAAGAAAAAAACAATTAAAATCAAAACCTTTCTAAATGAGTTTTCACCTGCATTTTTAGTGCATCACCCTTGTATGTCTGGCGGGTATTGTGCCATAGCCCTTCTATTTCTCTTTCATCCTTTATTATGTTTATCAGTGGACCATCTGGGATATAACAACCCATAGTTTCAGACTGAACAGTACTGCTCTCTAAAGTTCCTCTGACAGTATGGTTCACTACTAGATCCACAATAACACATTTAAGATGAGGCATCAGCACTCCTCCATCTAATAGCACACTTGGGTCATGCTGACTACTGACAGAGCTGGAAGCAAAATGCGAATACTCAGAAATTAGAGGTGGCTATCAGCATGCTAAGAGAACAATAACATTTATAAAAGTGCACAATTCCCTGTTCTACCCACTACCTTCTGCTCTGAGCAAGAACTGGCTACAATTTCAGGACTCCTCAAGACTGATATCAAAAACAGATACACCTCACTTACTATGAGATAAATTTTATTGTTGGCAAATGATGCTGCAGGTAGTCAACAGCATATGTATCCAGTTCTTTAACAGATGTGTTCCAGTTTCCAGTTATGTCCACTATGGGGTATGTCCTAATAATCAAAATAGGCTCCAGGAATTCATTTTGCCTTCCTGAATATCCTAAAGATACCATACTACTAGCACAAAGCATCACAGACCTAGAGCAATTACTAAAGAAGGTCAAGGAAGAAAGGGCAAAGGCATGCTTACTGCTGAACATAAAAACAAATCATCCTAGACAATTAGGAAATAAAAATAATAAAAGCGTTCTCATACCTGGGATCAAATATTGATCAGAACAAGGACTGCAGTCAAGAAATCAGAAAAAGACTAAGAATGGGGAGGGCAGTTATGAAAAAACTAGAAAAGATCCTAAAGAGCAAAAATGTATAACTGAGCACAAAAGTTAGACTCATACAAACCATTATATCGCCTGTTACCATGTGTGGATGTGAGAGCTGGACAGTTAAGAGAGAAAATAGGAAGAAAATCAATTCATTCAAGATGTGGACCTGGAGAAAAGTACTGAGGATTCTGTGAACAACCAAAAAGACAAGCAAATAGGTCCTAGAACAGAACAAGCAGGAAATCTCCCTGGAAACCAAGATGACAAAACTGAGACTGTCATACTTTGGTCACATCATGAGAAGGCATGACTCAATGGGGAAAAAAACAATAATGCTAGGAAAGGTGGAGAATAGTAGAAAGAGAGGAAGGCCACATGGTAGATGGATGGATTCTATTAAAGAGGCCACAGGTATGAATTTACAGGAATTAAGCAGAGCAGTGGAGGAGAGGGAGTCTTGGAATTGTCACTCCCACAGGGTCGCCATGAGTTAAGATTGACCCAAAGGTGGTTAACAATAAAAACCAAATCCTGCCTGATCTTGGAAACTAAGCAAGGTCAGCCCTAGTTAGTACCTGAATGGGAGACTATCAATGAACATCTGGGACTGTGGGCTACATTTCAGAGAAATGAACTGACAAAACCACCGCTGAGTGTTACTTGCCAAAGAAAACTCTGTGGAATTCATGGTGCCACCATAGGTAAACAGAAGGCACATGCCCACGCACGCACACACACACACACTAAGGTGGTGACAGGTTGCCCACCAAATAATGTTGGACTGCATTTCCTATCTAATATGAACAATAGTGAGGAAAGATAGGAGTTGCAATCCAGCGCCATCTGTCAGGCCACAAGTTGCCCATTCTAGGTTTAGGTAACAGGAACTCAGTCGTAGGTGACCCAAGTATTCAATAGGATTATAAGTGAGAAATATATCAATAGGAGAAATATATCATTCATAATTAATAAGCCTGAAGATATATGCTGAAGGGAAATGAGCACTTTTTAAAAAATAACTTTTAATTATTCCAGAAGTTAGCCACATCACAAAGAATATATGATTTCATCAAAGAAACAGTCATGAAAGCATTTGAGCCCTTTGTATAGAATTTCTTTCATTGAATTTAAGAGTTATAAATAGCAACTGCTGCATGCAGACAAAACTGCTATACAAATGCTGAAGTACAGGGTATTTCAGATAGGTTAATAATGCTAACATTTTACCCTTTTTTCCTCTGGCTAGATGACTGCAATCCACAAAGGAGTATTCCTCAAGGTCAAAGCAGGTGTGATGCAGGGGACACAGGAGCAGACTTGGTTAGGGTTTTTTAAAAAGGTCAAAGCAGCCCCAGGGCAACCAAGGAAGTGCTGCCAGAGGCTGGGATGCTTATTTAAAACTTTCCCTTCTACCATGTTTTCCTGCTCTAAACTAAAAGAAGTGGGTAGACTTCAGGTTTGCAGGGTCTAGTTTCTTATTTTTTCCTCCCTCCTAAAATTCTATAGACCACTAACTGAAGCCTGGTTGAAAAGTTGAAAACTGAATTGATAATTTAGTTGTTCTGAGCCTAAAACTCAAAATCTGTAAGAACTAAAAACTACACTCGTCCCTCCACATTTGCGACTTTGACTTTTGAGGATTTGATTATTCACAGATTTTATTAATATGTTCTGTCTAGGACTATCTAGGTCCTCCAGCGCAACTCTATGGTCAACTTTAACCAAAGGGTGCAGTGAAGGACCTAGAGATTCTTAGAGAGAACACTCCACTAGGCATTTGTAGCTCCTCCAGCGCAATTCTATAGTCAATGTCTGGAAGATGTTGACCACAGAGTTGCACTGGAGGACCTAGAGATTCCTAGAGAGGTGTTCTCTCAGGTAAAAACATAGTGTTTTTGTTATTTGCGGTTTTTCCACATTCACAGGGGTCCTGTGCCCCTAACCTCAGCGAATGTGGAAGGCGAGTGTAAATTGATAATTTGGCTATTCTGAGCCCAAAATCTGTGAGAACTGAACGGAACTGAACAAAACTGAATGGAATTCACAATCCCTTGCACATAATAACCCCAATATTTCAATCTGTTGTAATTCCAGCAGTGTCACTTAGTATGGGAAGGTTGTTGCTATTTTTAAACAATTAGGATAAAAATGCGCAGAGATCTGCAAATCATCCAGATATTTACCTGTAGGAAAGGTAGAAGGCAGCACAAAGAAAGGAAGACTGCATGCCAGATGGACAGACTCAATCAGGAAGATTATGGGCCCAAATTTACAGGACCAAAACAGAGTAAAAGAGGACAGGGTTTTTTGGAGCTCTCTCATCCACAAGGTCACCATGAATCGAGGCTGACTCAAAGACAGTTAACACACACACACAGCAATCTCTCCCCTGCTGCTGCTAATTTGAATCCCCAATGCTGCTGCTATCTACCCTACAAAGGAATTTATGCACAGGTCAAACAGGACCTTTGAGTGGAAAGTTAGGAACAGAGGAATGGTCCAGAAAAAAGGCTTTTAAAAATCCTTTCTCTACCTCTAAGTGCCCACTGAGATTTGCTCTCCTTCTCCCCATTACCTTATATACAGTGGCATAGTAAAATGGCATCCTGTATACAAAACAGCCAAATCAAGGTTTGCTTTTTGGAGTGTGTGTGTGAGAGAGAGGGGGGGGGGGGGGAGGGAGAGAGAATATATGCAAACTGTTGTTGGTTGAACCTGTGGATGCAAAATCTGTGCATGCAGCAGGCCATCTGTAATTGTGTAGCATAAACAGCCTACTGTCTTTCTTTAGATTCTCATTCAGTAAATCCTTACAGTACACATACACAGAAATAATACTGTTTCCTGATTCTGAGCACTGACAATTTATTTTTTAATTTTCTGTGTGAAATGCAACACAGTGCCATTTCAGATGAATGTTACAACCAATATGGAAGCTATCTATAGAAAACCTTTCTGTATATGTTTAGGGCTAGTTCAAATGTTATAATTTTAAAACTTGGATCCAGAGACAGGGTGATCAAGAGAGCAAGTGGATCCAGAGAAAGACTGAGAGATCAACTGGAGAGGGAGATGGGTCTTTATACAGAGGCTGACTGTCGGGGATGCTTTGATTTGGATTTCCTGCATGGCATGGGGTTGGACTGGATGGCCCTTGTGGTCTCTTCCAACTCTATGATTCTATGACATTATCGCATTACTAATAAACCCGATTTACCTCTTCTGAGCTACATTTGAATTTGGGATGCAGTCGGGTATTACTGCATGGATTTTGCCACCATTGTCACCTCCTGACTGCATCCAGGCTAAAACCTGGTTAAAATCTGCCCTCAACCAGCTGCTTTTCACTTTTGGGAGCTTCGCAGCTTTGCAAATCGGCCAGCTGAGGACTGATTTTAGCCGGATTTTTGCCTGGATGGAGACAGGAGGCAGAAATGGTGGCAAAATCCATGTAATTATACCTGGCTGCATCCCAAATTTGAATGTAACTTGGAAGAAGTAAATAGGGTTTATTAATAATGTGGTAATCTCCAGAGAGAGAGGGAGGAAGACTATCTGGATCCAGAAACAGGCAGATGGAGAGATAGGCAGATTAACAGACCAACTCGATCTAGAGACATTTACTTCTAACTAAAGTCCCCTTGATGCAATGTATACATGACAGGGGGCCATGCATTTACAGGGCAGCAGGTGTTTCTGATAACATACCTGCTTTCCTGTACCCAATATCCATGTGATAAGAATGGACATTTGTTGGATCTCTCATACACATACACTGTCCCCTCCCACAAATGTTGGCACCATTAATGAAAAATTAGTGATCCAAAATATCTTACCTCAAGCACAAGCCAGAGCTGTCCGCCCACATATTGATCTGCTTTGTAAAACATTCCATAAAATTTAACAACATTGGGATGGTTAGGAAGAAATTGTAAGATATTGTATTCCGCTTCAATTTCCTCATCCACATCCTAAAATGGAGACACACTGATATCAGGAGGTTTTTTTTAGAAATATCACAGCCTTATCACTGCTAGTTTCTGTGGGGAAAGATGTATTGAAGCTATCAGATCAAAGAGTCTGATTCACCCAGAAAGAAAATAAATATACAACATAGCAAGTGTCATCTTGGTTGCAGGGAGGCAACTTAAATCTCACTGAAGTCAAACACTGTGCAGGATTGTGTGAGCTGGCAGAGCATGACAGAGCATATTTCCATGATCTGGGATAGCCTGTGGCCTTTTATTATAGACAGATGATGTGAAATGCATGGACTTTTATTGCAGTACAGGGAGACCTGCAGATGCTAGCTATTGTTGAGTAACTTCTTGCCCCTTCTGATCACAGAGATGCATTTCAATTTGTAAAAGCAAATAATGTTTCATTTAGTTCTCTGTACTGAACAAATTGCCAAATCTCAGCTAGCAAGCTAGATCTTGCCTCTTTGCACAGGATACAGGAACGTTGCCTATGGCTACAGCTCTGCCTTATAATTATGTGGTTCTAACACTGTATATTGGCATTCATTTGGGGCTAAAAGACATACAAAACTCTTGGTTTTGTTTGCTTTTCTTTCTCAGAAATTCCTCAAAATTTAAATTGTGGCCTTGTTCTATGTTCATTTGCAATACATTATTTTGGTACACATTTCGCTAATATACACATTTTTAATTCATACTTCCACGTAAACACATTTTCAAATATTCACATGTTTAGTTGGGTGCATTTACTTGCATACAGTGCAAAACAACGATAATTGATATTTGTATTTCCTTTATGATCATAGAAAGATACCTGTATTATTTGGTTAATAGTTTCACAAACCTTGAAACAGATGCATTTGTAAAGGTTTTTCTCAGTGTGAATAAATTTTCCATCTCAGCTTGGGGCCAAATACAGTACTGAAACTGCTACTATTCTTTCCCTTATTCAGATATACAATCCCTGAATGTTCACTCAAAAACACTTTCATCTTGTCTAATTCCTGAATATCAACTTCATACACATTTGTGCATGCAATGCACAAGCAGCTTTTTTTAAACATTGTCTTTACTTACACTGATAGGGTCTAAAATCTTCACTGCTGCTAGACTACCATCCTTTTTATTAGTCACTTTATAGACTTTACCATATGTTCCTTTTCCAATAGTCTCAATTATTTCCCAAGTGTCTGAGGGATCAGGTAAAGACTCCAGTCCAATCATATTCTGATTATACTGAAACAATCCATAGAGTGGCTTCCTAAGGGAAAGGAAAGAAATATGTTTATTTGGCAAGTCATAACCATCTCATTCCATCAAGATATGTTAGTGGCTTTACTGAAAGTTGTCAGAAAATAAACTGTTAATTTAACAGGTTTTTGCAACTCAGGAAACTAATGCATGGTGACATCTCCAAGAAGGTTCAATCCAGATTCCATTTCTAAATCCTACAGCACTGGCATGTGGAAATCTTCTAAATGTTTAATAAAGTTCCTTCTAAAGCCATTTTCACTCCCAACAAACATTTCTCCTTTACTGTACTTTATGCAAGCAACTTCCTACCTAAATGTGAAAAATGAATAACATTCAATTAAATATGAACAGCAACACCTGGGGGTGGAGTTGACCACTTTAAATCCCAACAGTTAACACAGATTCTTGAGCAATCTGTTGCAGGATCAGGGGTTTTACTACCTGTATGTAGGAGCTTGCTTATTTTCAATAGCACTGCTTGTACATTTGTAAAGGAAGGAGATACTAGATAAATGATGTGCATGCATGCATAGCTCTCTCTCTCAAAGAAAACTGAACCCTGTAGCATTGATAATGGATTTTTCATTGCTCACAGAAATGGAAAACACTCAAAGAGTAAAAATATAATCATTTGATACCAAATCCAGCTCCTACACCTGCCTTTTGCCTGTTACAGGAAGACAGGAATGGACTGATTCATGTACAGTATTTTTCTATTAATGCAGCTTTGGGTGCCTGTAGAAGATGCTAATTTGGAGATTCTCTTGATGAACACAACTTCCCCCTAATAGAGTATGCCTTTTAGCAAAGAACATGGTCAGACATTTATAGACACCAATATCTGCATTTCTAAATATTCCAAACTTATTCTTTGCCATCTCCTTTCTTTCCCTTCCTACTCTAATGATTTGGCCAAACATTAACTAAGTGCTTGCAAGATCATTTGAAGAACATGTGGTCAGATTCCTCCAGATTAATTTATGTTTCTTTCTCAGTTGCCCAGCTTCATAGGAATAACTTTACTTTTTTTAATGTCTTTTTGACTTCCCCAGGATCAAAAGAGAACTAAGCCATGCTACAGCATCCTAGGTAACTCCTTCAACTACAAGTTGGTTTCTTTCTACATAGTGTTTTTATACAACTTTCTTCTAATGTTATAAGTATATCCTGTTAAGGCAGAACTGTTTTATAGTTTCATACTATTTTGCCTTGGTTCCGTCATAATGAATCCTAGGATGTTTGGTTTGATGAAGTACTTGAAATTCTCTGCTACAGAGCTCTAGTCCATCCTCCCTCCTCAAACTACATTCCTCAAGGTATTGTGAGTGCCTGCCTCAATTACTAAACTGATAAAAATTATGAAACACTCTCTTTTCAAGGTACATTCTAAATACCTCACCTATCTCCAAAAGTTTAGGATGGAGCCATGACAATTATAGTGGTATGACACTGACATAACTGTGTATACACCCCAAAGAAAAGAACCTCTAAAAAGAAGGAAACACACAAACAAAATTGACAAAACGTTTAAATGCAACAAATATGTAATACCATCAATAACGTATCTTGATTTCAGTACAGTCTTTGACAAGCTCCCCCATAATGCAAAAAAAAAAAAAAAAAGCTTGTAAAATGTAGGCTAGACAATGAGACTCTTAGGTGTAATTGGCTGACTGACTGAACCCAAAAGGCCTTCAGAAATGGTTCCTCCTCATCCTGGAGAGAAGTGGCTAGTGGGGAATCACAGGGTTGTGTTCTGGGCCCAGTGCTATTCAACACATTTATCAAAGATTATCACACACAGACAAGATAGGGACGGGATTGCTCCCCCATCTTTATTGCATCCATGACAGCAATCGTGCAAAAGTCTTTCATAACATGGCACTGATCCTGTCATTATCCTATCATTGAAGTGGCATTGCATTAACACGAACTCCAATTATGCAAAATGCCAGGCAATGCCACTTCAATGATGGCAGGACAATGACAGGATCAGTGCGATGTCATAGGAAAGTATTTCGTGCAATCACTGTCACCTGCGCTTTTCAGATGAGACAATGTCTGGATAAGCACAATGTCATCTGAAAGTCCTTTCCGCAATAACACAGGAAAGATGGGACAATGATGTCCTGTCCCCCATGTGATAATCTCCAATGACTTGAAGAGAAATAGAGACCATGTTTATCAAATTTGCAGATGACACTAAATTAAAAGGGGTTGAAAATATTCCAGAAGACTGGATCAGAATCCAAAATGATGTTAACAGATGAAAAAGCTGGGCCAGAACTAACAAAATGATTTTTAACAGGGAGAAATATAGGATACTGCACTTGGGCAATAAAAATGAAATGCACAGGATGGGGGGACACCTTGCTTAATGGCAGTACATCAGAAAAGGATCTAGGAGTCTTAGTGGACAACAGGTTGAACATGAGTCAGCAATGTGATGCAACCATGCAATTCTAGGCTGAATTAATAGGAGTATACTGTGGACAAAGGGAGGTAATAGTACCACCCTATTCTGCTTTGGTCAGACCTCGCCTGGAATACTGTGTCCAGGTCTGGGCACCCACAATTCAAGAAGGATGTGGACAAAGTGGAGTCCAGAGTGTGTCCAGAGGAGGGTGATCAAAATGATGAAAGGTCTAGAAAACATGCCCTATGATGAGCATCTTAGAGAGCTGGGTATGTTTAGCCTGGAGAAGAGAAGGTTAAGGGGTGACAATGATAGCTGTGTTTAAATAATTGAAAGGATGTCATAATGAAGAAGTAGCAAGCCTATTTCTGCTGCTCCAGAAACTAGAACATGAAGCAATGGAATCAGGCTACAGAAAAAGTTTCCTCCTAAACATTAGGAAGGACTTCCTGATGGTAAGAGCTGTTTGACAGTGGAATATATTGCTTCTGAGTATGGTGGATTCTCTTTCTTCGGAGGTTTTTAAACAGAGGCTGAATGGCCATCTGTCAGGAGTTCTTTGATAGTGTGTTCCTGCATGGCAGGCCCTTGTGGTCTCTTCCAACTCTATGATTCCTTAAAATAAAAAATGCATATAATTACTACAGAACACTGAATTATAACGATCTATACACAATCTATGCATAATGTAAGGCTATATACATATAAGAACATATAGGAACATAGTTCTGTTTATAACACAATGTTATAAATAAAGCTTCAAATTAAGAATGTAGTCTCAAACTTTCCAGATATAATGGCTCTATGATCAAGCTGAAACCCCACAGATATCACAATCAGTTCCAATTCACAAACTGGTTAGATGTATAGACAAAATTGCAATCCCCAAATAGTCTGTGTACCACAAGAGTACTAATATCCATATGAGAAAACTACTCCCAGGATTATGAAGTCATTTCAAGAAATCTTTGTCAATAAGAAGGAGCAATTTCAATTTCCAAGCAACTTCCCAGTGACCAACAGGCAAAAACATACTGGTCTCCAATAATTCTAAATCATATAAGATGTAATAATATTTAGAAAAATAATAAAAGACAAAC
>NC_056522.1:209309640-209426416 GCF_019175285.1 Sceloporus undulatus
ATGACTGGGTGTAAGATAAATTTATAACCTAGAGAACATTGCATCACGTACTGATGCTTTCAATGCACTTTCAATGCAATGCACTAGCACTAGTCTACATGTAAGTGTATTATGCGAATTGCTGCTTACTTTTACACATTTGCATTGACAGTTAATTGTCTTCTCTCTCCTCTGCAAATTTGAATCTATTCACTACTATGCCACTGAAAATGTGCTTTGAATCTATTCACTACTATGCCACTGAAAATGTGCAGCCCTTCAAATCCATGTGAAGCAGCCAGACAGCCATATATGCGATAATAATTCCTGCAGATACTTCAGGAAAAACTGTGTAATGTTTTTCTGTGGAGTTTAAGGAGTTTTGGGGGGAGGGGTCCTGCAAAAAGCCCAAACTCCTGTGAATTGCCTATGGCCCCTTCACATTCTATGCAACTGGAATGAGAAGTATTTTAATCTTGTAGACAAGTCTGTTGATGTGTGGGAGCTACCCATTACTGTATAAAAAGCCAATCACAGAGTTGTATTGTATTCTCTGTACTGTATTCTCTGGTGCTTACATGTACTTTATATATGATGTTATTACACCCTTTTTACATTTAAATTTGTGTGTTTATTTTGTTTGAGGCATGCATCTCCTTCTTTCTTTTGGATCCTTTTCTTTGGGGGTTCTTTTTGGAGACTCTTCCGTCTTTGTTTTTTGCCTTTTATAATCATGTATGCACCTTGAATCATAAAGGTTTAACTATTTCAGTTCCTATTTACTACCTTAGAGATGTTATCATGAAAGGTCAAACAAAGAAGAAGAGAACTTGAACTGTTTCAGTCCAGACATATTAGAATGAGTTGCTGGCTGTCATCACAGCAGCTAGAATGCTCAAAAAGTGATCCACAACACTCTGTGGATTCAGCAAAACATCGTTTTTCATTGTGCCTTCACCATGTGGGGCAACCGATGATAAATATGTTGTTCCTTTTTTGAAGTGTAAATTTTCATTATTTTCTTCCCTTTTTTAGGAATGAATCCCTGTACAAATTCTACAAAATTTGAAGCATCAGTTTCCTTGAGTCAAGGGTAGGCAAATGTCAGAGGCTGGAGGTGCTTAGCATTAGCTCTCCTGGAGATCTCAGGAGGCTGCACAGACCCCTTTAAAAAACCTCAAAAATGTTTGCCTCTGTGGGCATAGAGAGTATTTTTGCTATGTTTGGGGGTCTCTAGGCTATTTTAGGTAAAAACCATCCCTTTTTTTACAATAGGAAGTGACTCAGAATTATTTTAAAAAACAATCCCTGAGGGGAAGTAGGAACAACAAAAATGCTCTGGAGCACCCTTTGTGCACCCCTACAATAACCATAATTTAGCATCACAAGGACATAAAGATTAGCAGCATGTTACATTTAATTTTTTTTAAAGGTGTATTAAAATTCCTAGAGATGCTCTACCTCATCCAAGAGCAGCAAGTTAAGAACAGTGAGATATATATATATATATATATATATATATATATATATATATATATATATATCAATTGAATTCAGTCCAGGGGTGTGAATTACATGGGCCTCCTGCTGTTGTTGGAATCCAGCTTCTAGCATTCTTCACCATTGGTTCTGTTGATTAGGGATGCTGGGGGCTGCAGTCTGGCAATATCTGGAATGCCACATGCTTTCTACCCCTGGCTTAGACCATAGTTTCCAGATATGGGGATACTATAACAAATTTCTATAAAATATTTTTGTTCTTCCATTAAAGAGAAATGCTTGACAAAATAAAATTTAAAACATTAATTTATTTTATTTATATCCTGCCTTTGTGCTAAGAGAAAGAGGAAACTTCAAGAGAATCTCACATTCTTAATAATCCTAGATACTAAAGTGACAGTAGAGGATCATACATAAAATGAACAGTAAAGATAAAGTAAGTAAGATAGTGCCAACTTCAATGACATCATCCTGATGAAGAGTGTAACTGGCAATATTCCCGGAATCAAATGCATTATCTTGATAATAGCATTCTACAGAAGCCATATTTCTGTTAAAGATACAGCAAACTGAAAGCAGGGCTCCCCTGAAACATCCATCATGGAGTGACCTAGATTTGCTAGTAGCAAATCTAGATCTACTTCACTAGGTGGAGGCACTAACTAACCTACAGGCCCCTGTAGCATGGCACTTCTTGCTTGAGGTTGTGATGAAGAACATCTCAATGGGCAAAAAGCAATATGGCGTTAGCAGATTTCTGCTTGTGTGGTGTGGGCTGCTTAGTCCTTTCTTCTCTGTGGATTCCCACACACACACACAATTGCTCCAGACATCCATCCAACCTTCCAAAACAAATTTTGAGGAGATTAATCACCTCCCTTGTTCCACTGACAGAAGCTATTCTTGAATGGGAGTTGTTGATTGGATCTTCTCTGAAGATGCCAGCCACAGATGCTGGCGAAACATCAGGAATAAACTCTTCTAGACCAGCCCGAAAAGCCCACAAAAAACAAAAGTATCCAGGGGTAGCTGTGCTGATCATAAGCAAAGTACAATAACATCCAAAATCCACAAAATAGTGATACAGTGGACCCTTGTTATACTCTGGGGTTTGGTTCCAAGATCCTCCATGGATAACAAAATCCGTGTATGCTCAAATCCCATTAAATATAATGACATAGCAAAATGGTGTCCCTTATAAAAAAAATGGAAAATCAAGGTTTGATATTTGAAATTTATACTTTATTTGAACATTTTCAAACCGTGTATGCTTGAATCCGTGTATAAGAAGGGCCGACTGTATCTTTATGGGACCAACCAAAATACACAATATACATGTTGCAAGCTTTCGAAGCTCCACTGGCTTGTTCATCAGACAAAGTTGTTAAAAATCAGAAAGAAAGAAAAACTGATGATGTTAGTCATAGGCCTGCATTTTGTAGTGCTTGTTGTTCTCAGTTCAGATAGTAAGGAAGGGTATTCATACAGACAGGCCAAACCATGACAACTGGAGTGCATGTAATAAAGTAGTGAACTACAGGAACACCAATTTATCAAGGGCAAACCATGTCCAGGTTCCTGCTTCACTATTGCTCCCAGCAGCAGTAAAGCAAACCACAGAACTTTGGCCTGTGTCCTGTTTGTTGTGATATCTTGACCCAGTAACAAGTAATACTCTGACTTACTCCCCAATAAGAACAAAACAACCCAGAGAAAGGAGCCATCGAACATAATCGGGATTCTCCCTCTGGCAGCAATGGGAGAGGAAATGCACTTGAGAACAGACCTTGGAAATAAAATAATAGCTTGCAAGTAAAGCAATTATTCTGACTAACCTCTATTAGCTAATAAAATAAACTCACTGTAAGTAATGCAGTTACTTGCAACAAGTTTCTTTCATTAGTTAATGAGATAGAACAAAGATACATTTCAAAAGTAGCATAACAGGCAGGAGCAATGCTACTTTTTATTTTTTTGGTGTAGTGCAAAGTCTTTTCTAATTAAAGATACAGGCATACCTCAATTCATAAAGTCTCTGATAGGGAAGTTTCTTTTTATGCCTGCTCAACCCCCTTTCCTCAATTCTGCCTAGCTAAGCATTTTTTTAGCACCATCAGCAGTGGGAAGATAACAAAGGAGGGGTGGAGAAAGACAGGCCTTCTGTGTCAAGCTGCAGCAGTGTGTCTGCAGTAAACAGTGCAAAAAAGCTTGAGGTGGGAGAAACGTGATTCTACTTTAACCAATCTTGCTGTAATACTGAATACAAGCATACAACCAGTGGTCACAGGTGGGTTTGGGGGTGTGTGGTCAGCACTGGGTAACACCAAGAAGAGGGCTAACACTCGGTTGGACCCTCCTCTCCCTTCCTGGCTGTTCCAGGATGCCTGGGGCAGAGGAAGAGTAGGAACACACAAGCACCCTTCCCAGCTACTCTGTCCTGGGCTTCCTCTCCAGGGAAAAAGCCTGGGATAGCGCAGCCAGGAAAGGTGCACACGTACTCCTCCTGAGTACCAGGCGTCTTCCCCCAGGAAAACCCCCAAGATGGAGCACCTGGGAAGGGTGCATGCAGGATCTTTCTCCCTGAAGAAAGCACACACACACACACACACCTCACGCCGCCTATTCATGAGTACAGCAACGTGGGAGTGAGATGGGGGTGCCCTTTTGGCCCTGCCCCCAGAAGCCCACACACACCCTGGGCAGAGACACCACTGATACAGTAAACAGCAGCTACCTCCAAAATCCCATACTGAACATATTGTGAAGACAGAAAGAGGGGGAGAGAATCAATCAGTCTCATTAATGGATCACTCTTAAAGAAACTATGGATCACTCTTAAAGAAATGGGTTTGCCACAAGATTTTAATGTTCTGATGTCTAACCTGTACTCAGGACAAGAGGCCACTGCTGAGACAAAACATGGGAGAAATGGAATGGTTTCCAGGGGCAAGCAAGGCTGCATTTTATTACCCTATCTTTTTAACATAGCAATAGCAATAGCAAGTACATTTCTATACTGCTTATCAGTGCACATAAGCACTCCCTAAGCTGTTTACAAAGTGTAAGCTAATTGCCCCCAACAAAATGGGTACTCATTTAAATGACCTGGGAAAGATGCAAGCCTGAGTTGAGCTTCAGCCCTTTTGCTAGTATTGAACTCACAACCTTATGATTTGTGAGTGAGTGGCTGCAGTACAGGCGTTTAACCACTGCGCCACCAGGGCTGGTCATCTATGCTGAAGATATCCTATGTAAAGCATGATTAGACTTGGAGGAAGGAAGCGTGAAAACTATAGGAAGGAACATCAACAAATTAAGATATGCAGATGACATCACAGAGCTAGCATTAACAAGCAAAAGGCTGAAGCAAGTAAAGGAAGAAAGCCCAAAGGTGGGTTTATATTAAGAAAACAACAATAATTACCACAGGTGATTTACATAATTTTAAATCGGATGATGATGTCACTGAAGATTTTTTTCCATACCTTGGCTACGTCATTAATCAGAATGGAGATTGCAGTCAAGAAATCAGAAGACTAGGTCCTAGAAGGAGAGCTATGAAGGAACTAGACAAGTGTAAAAGTATATCATTAAAAGCTAAACTTAGGATTGCCCATGCCATCATATTTCCATTTTGTATGTATGGTTGTGAAAGCTGGATAGTGAAGAAAGCTGATAGGAAAAATTTTTACTACAGTACACCCATGTTATACGCAGGCATGCTATACGCAGCTTTTAGCTTACACGCTTAAGCCACGGGGAGCACACAGGAAGTGCGGGGCGGCGCGTCTCATTCAGATGAATGGGGCACGCACCCATGGCGCGCACACACCACTGTGCCAAAACACATACAAGCCCCATTCAAGTGAAAGGGGCTCAAGCATAGACAGAATTCGCCTTACGCCGGGGGGTCCAGCACGGATCCCCCGTGTAAGGCAAGGGTCCACTGTACAGTGCACCCATGTCATATGCAGGCACGCTATACACAGGTTTGAGCATATGCTCAAACCTGTGTAGAGCCCCACAGGAGCACGTGGGGCTCAAGGGGCGGCACGTGCTGCCGAACCACCACACCGCCGCTGCGCCGCCGTGTGCACGAGCCCCATTCAAGTGAATTGGGCTTGAGCATACGTGGTATTTGGCTTACGCGGGGGAGGGGGGCAGAACAGATCCCCGCATAAGCCAAGGGTGCACTGTAATTTGAAATGTAGTGCTGGAGAAGAGTTCTACAGATACCGTGGACTGCTAAAAAACAACAACAGCAACAGTAAATGGTCCTAGAGCAAACCAAGCTTGAACTCTCCCCAAAAGCCAAGATGACTAAACTGCAACTGTCCCATTATATCATGAGAAGACATGACTCACTAGAAAAGACAATAATGCTTGACAAGGTAGAAGGCAGTATGAAAAGAGGAAGACAACATTTGAGCTGAATATACTCAATCAAGGAAGGCACAGTCCTGTGTCTGCAAGACCTGAGCAGGATGGTTAAGGACAGGATGACTTGGAGTCTTTCATTCATAGGGTCACCATAAGTTGAAGGTGACTTGCCAGCAGTTAACAACAACATTAAAACAACATGGATATTCAGTGAGGTGCATCAATGAATATTGGAACAAATTATAAAATCAAAAGATTATATTCTGGAGAATAGGTAAGAGGTAGACAATTATGTAAAATCAATCTCTATAAAAGCCTTCCCAACCCAAAGCCCTCCAAGAGTATTGAGTATCTCTATCCTCCCCAGCCAGTGTATTTGTTAGAGTTCATGATTTTTTGGACTACAACTCATCAAGAGTGTGCCTGCTTGAAGAAAGTTGCTAGGGAGGAGGAATTCTGAACAATCCACTAAAAATAACTGCCACTGAAGCACAGAGAGCTTACTACAAAGTAAAACAGGTTTAGGCATCACAGAATAAGTAGTAAACAACTGAGTCAATAAAACAATGATGAGCATAATTACATCAATGTTCCAGAAATGGCAACAGTTTCCAAAGGGAGGATTCAAGGTTCTTTACATCTTGTGTCACAAGTTCTCATTGTTTGTGTGACATAGAAGAGGACAGGATATGTCAGCCCACTGAGCAAAGATAATAAATCCACATTCGCTCCTCCTGGCTGATTGTGTTACTTCCAGCACACATCCTCTGAAACTGTAAATATGTTTTACAGTTTTCATCCTCACTAGCTGCCTTCCAGCAGAGATTCATTATCTAATCCAGTCCTAAGTAAAATAGGGCTTCTAGACAGGTCTGCCACTCCCACTCCCTCAGATTAGTTCAAATCTGATCTCCAAATTGATGCATTATCAGTGAGTCCAAAAATAAAATGCTAAGCATTTTCTGGTGGGATTCTAAAATGGGCTGGTGGAAAAAAACCACAGCATTTTCAACAGACACACTGGTGCAGTGAGGCAGAAAAGACATATTTTTAATTGTTCCATATGCACAACTCCACATGGTGTTAAGAACGCCTGCATGTGCACGATTAGCTCTGGCACATCTTATTTCTTTACCACATGGAACTGAGCAGATGAGCTGCTTTGGTGGAATAACTGATTGCAGTTTTCCAGTGCTTCAGCATAGTTAAGGGAAGAATGTTTGGGTGGATCTAAGCATTTACAATGTGTTGGTTTGTGTGTGTGCGCACAGGCAGCAGGCAAACACAAGCCTGTATTTCTGCACATTTCTCTGAATCTACACATAGAGAACGTAATAGGGCAGACCAGAAAGGCAAAAAAAATAAAAATAAAAAAAAAAGATCTATGGATGCTTCCAGTTGGGACAACTCCTTGCACTACTGTTTCATAGTCATAAAGTATGTATTTCAGCAGTTGCCTTCCAACTCCAAGCGATCTTGGATGAAACGGATTATCTGGACCCATTTCAAACTGGCTTCCAGACGGGCTATGGAGTTGAGACTGCCATGGTCGCCTTAGTCGAGATCTCCGTCTGGGCATGGACAGGGGAAGCGTGTCCCTGTTAGTGCTTTTGGACATTTCAGCGGCTTTCGATACCATTGACCATGGTATCCTTCTGGAACGCCTGAGGGAGTTGGGTATCAGGGGCACTGCACTCCAGTGGTTCCGTTCCTACCTCTCGGGTAGATTCCAGATGGTGCAGCTGGGGGACATCTGCTCCAATAAGAGGGAACTTACATCTGGTGTCCCTCAAGGAGCTATTTTGTCCCCCATGCTATTTAACATTTACATGAAACCGCTGGGCGAGATCATCTGGAGACACGGGGTGCGGTGTTATCAGTACGCAGATGACACCCAGATCTGTTTCTCTGTGTCTCCGACTGATGCAGTGACTAGGGATGGCATCTCTCCTCTAAATGCCTGCTTGGAGTCGGTAATGGGCTGGATGAGGAAAAACAAACTCAGCCTGAATCCAGAGAAAACGGAAGTACTAGCGATAGGTTCCCTGGGACCGGGTGGCGAAATTTGTCCACCTGTCCTGAATGGGGTCACACTCCCCCAAAGGACTCAGTTCGCAGCTCGGGAGTGCTTCTCGATTCGCACTCCAATTGACATCTCAAGTGGATGCGACGGTCAGAAGCACTTGTTACCAGCTTCGGCTGATACGCCAGCTGCGACCCTACCTGGACCGGAGGGACCTTGAAACTGTAGTACATGCTCTGGTAACCTCTCGATTGGATTTCTGTAATGCGCTCTACATGGGGCAACCCTTGTACCAAACCCGGAAGCTTCAATTAGTGCAGAACATGGCTGCGAGATTGGTCGCTGGATGTTCCAGGGCAGACCACATAACACCTATCTTGAAAGGTCTCCATTGGCTGCCTATTCGCTTCCGGGCCCAATACAAGGTGTTGGTAGTTACCTATAAAGCCCTAAATGGCTTGGGCCCAGGGTACTTGGAGGACCGCCTCTCCCCATATAATCCACCCCGCACACTCAGGTCAGCCGGGAAGAATTTGCTGAGGGTCCCAACTGCGCAATACGCGGTGACCTCGCAAAGGGCCTTTTCCATCTCAGCCCCAAAATTGTGGAACAACCTTCCCGACGAGCTCCGTTCCACCACCTCTCTGGATCTTTTTAAGAAAAATTTGAAGACCTTTTTCTTTTATCAAGCTTTCCCCCCATGAGTTGCGATATTTCGTTTCCCCCTATTTTGTAATTGATTCTCATAATGTTTCATGGATTTAACTCAGCTGGCTGTGTAATAGTTTTTAATATGATATTTTAATATATTTTTTCCTATGTATGTATTTTGATGTTGAAATTTTAATTTGTACGCTGCTTTGATCATCGTGGAAAAGCGGGATAAAAATAAAATTTTATTATTATTATATTATTATTTTCCCTGTGAACAGTTTTTTCCCTAGTATGATAAAGGATGGAAACCTGAGAGCAGTATTAGTGAAAAATAGCATCAGTTATTGGAATGCCCTGCAAAATTCCATGAATAAGGCCTCAGTCCTTTTAGAGGTGTTATTAACTACATGCAGGTATACACCACAGCAGCACCACACAACCTTGATGCAGAACAAGAACATTGCATAACACATATCATAAATGAGTGCCATGGTGCAATGTACAATGCGAAGTATAGGATGCATAGTCACAAACACAGTGCACAACTTAGGGGTTATTCACACTACCTTTTACCCCGATTCTCAACCTGGATTAAAAGTGGGTAGTTCCTACTGGCTCCAGTTTTTACACACCCAGATCAGGGTTTTGCACACCCAGATCTGGGGCAAATCCCCCTCAGAGCAAGTTTTCCGAAAGTGGAGTTTTCCCTGTTTATTTTTGGAAAACCCACTTCTTCCAGGATGCTGGCAAATGTGAACGTGTCCCCAATCACGATTGTGTCAAGTTCACGGGGAGGGTTAAAGGTCAGAGGGTGGGCAGTTGGAAAAACATGCCTCCCCTCTGGCACCAGTCGCTTTGCAAGTGGCTTTTTTAAAAAAAATATGACAGATTATGTGAATGCTCCTGATGAATAGTCTCACGGTTGCTCGAGGGCCCCCTTCGCCCTTGGCTGATCGGTCGGTCAAGGGGTCTGGCCCCCAAATCCCTCTGAAGAGCCCTGGCAAAAGGAAGGAAGGAATGAGGGCTCTGGGGGTCCTTTTACCTTTCCAGAGAGATTCAATACTGGCTTAGAGAATCCAACCCGGATCTACCCAGGGCAAATGTGACAGTGAGAATGGGGCCTTACAAAGAAAAGGCACAGATGGACATGCTGTCTATGCAACTCTATTTCCACTGCTATGAGAAGAATAAGTCAATTGTACAGTGGTGACTTTTTGGCCCCACATGTATCATGTGACCTACGTGTGTATGTGTCCCTAAGTGAATTCCAGCCATAGACAAATGCATAGCAGCTTTGTTTAGAAGCACCTTACACATTCAATTTTTAATGTAACAATTCATAGAAGATTGCTTTAGAAAAGAGTGTGTGGGAGTGACTTAAATTTCTGACCAAATCAGAAACAATAAGTACAGATATGATTTTTTCCTGTTGATATGATATCAGCAGCAGACATCTAGTAAAATAAATCAGCATCCAAGTTTCATTAAGATAAGAGATTGAGATAGATGGATGAATAAACAGCGTAAGGCTGACCTATTCTCCCTATCAGAGATAGTAATATGAGGCCAGAAAAGGATTAATACCAGTCCTTGGAAGATTGCATTGCTATTAGTATTATTTCAGTACAAATGGTGTTTTACAGAATAATATAAACCTAGCCATCACTGTTTTAATTCTCATTATCATCCATTCAATGGCAAAACAAAAAGAATCTGATTGAGGATCTAAGCCTCAAAAATAAAAGAAGGAAAGAAGGAGAATCGATCAACAAAAATGCTGTTTCTGCTACTCTGAATTGACTAGGGAAGCAGGGGAGAGAAAACAAAGAGAATGTCAATACTGGTAAATAAAAGGTGCAATGGAACTCAGCAAATATGATGTAGCTATGCAGAGTTGATCACCAGAAAGAGTTTGTTGGAGATTTTTGTCTGTATTTTCCCCATAGCAAGGAAGGTTAAAAATATTTCATTTCCTTATCTTTCCCTCATTGTCTTCCCCTTCCTTCTTTCTGTATTAATGCATGCCAAATTAGGGAATCTTTTTCAAGGCAAAGGCCAAATTTAATATCAGGTAAATTCCCAGGGATTAAATTCTCAAGTGAGGAGCAAAAAGCAGAAAAGAACAACAACAACAAACACCTGAATATTTTCACTCAAAGCTCTGACTACCAGTAACTAAGCCTTAGGAGAGGCACTTCAACCATCCAGGATGGAGAAAAACCTCATAAAAATCTGGGAAACCAACAAACAGTGGCATTATGGGGAAGGAGGTGTGGCCATATAGGGAATCCGTAAGGGTCAGACCTGAACCCAAGAGGTCAGATTTGGCTACCCCTGCTTAGCACCATGCTCAGGCTGAGTCAAAATGACCCCACTGGTCAGTTCAGTTTTCCTTCCTCACATTTGTGAAATTTGGGCTAGAAAGCCTCAATATGTAAAAAAATAAATAGGAAAGAAAATCTTCCCTATTTGTTTCTAATTTCCAGACAAAAATGGCACTCCTCAGCACTGAATGGGGACAGCCTGGCGCTGGGCACCGGAATGGGGCCTTTTGGGGGATGCTTTGGTGTGCAATAAAATCTGTTTTTCCTTGGCCACGCGTGCACACGAGCTTCCCCTTCCCATGCCCATAACGGGGGACGGGGGGGACGGGACGGGTGCGATAAAGTTCCTAGGTGCAAGCAACTTTGCATTGTATGTAACTATGGATAGACAAATCTGTCAATTTCTCTCACACACATTCATTTTTTTTAATGGCAAGTTCTTTTCATCAAATTAATCAAGACTTTGTACATTTTGACAAGTTTTTTTTTTTAAAAAATCAAACTGAAAGTATTCAGTTCAAATAAGTACAACTGAGCATCACAATTGGGCTCAATAAATATTAAACGCTATACCAGTGATGACGAACCTTTTTCAGTTTGCGTGCCAGGGCTTCTACCCCCAGGATGGGGGCTGGGTGCCGGGGCGGGGATTCTGCCCTCCAGAGGTGGGCTTCCATCCCCTTTTCAGAGGGAGGGAGCCTATAGCTCCTCCCCTGGTGTTTGCCGGCCCCTGAGGGTCCCTTCTGGGGCCGTCAGAGGCCGGCAAAGGACCGTGGAGGGCGGCGCTCTGTCCTCTGGCTTTTGCCGGCCCCTGAGGGTCCCTTCTGGGGCCATCAGAGGCCGGCAAAAGGGCCGTAGAGGGTGGCGCTCTGTCTTCCGGCTTTTGCCAGCCCCTGAGGGTCCCTTCTGGGGCCGTCAGAGGCCGGCAAAAGGGCCCTCGCCCTTCCTTCGCTCGCCAAGAAAGGGCTCCGTGGAGCCCTTTCTCGGCGAGCGAAGGGAAGCCGGGAGGAGGAGGAGGCTGGGCACGTGTCCCAGCCCCCTTCTCCTCGGCTTTCACGCGGAGTGAAGGGAAGCCGGGAGGGAAGAGGGCTGGGAAGAGGAGACAGACTCACACGCGCCTCTGTCTCCTCCTCCCAGGCGCCATTTTCTGGCTTCTCGCTGTCTCAGAGAGACAGTGGAAGGCCCGATAATGGTAGGGAGGAGGCGGAAGGGGCACGTGCCCGTTCCACCTTCTCCCTCGCGCCGTGCCTGGCAAAATTGCGCCGCGTGCCACCCATGGCAACCGTGCAACGCGTTCGCCATCACAGCGCTATACACTCAAAACCCCAGGCTTGAATAGGCAAATCTGTTAGTTTCACCTTTCCCATATTCAAGATTTTTAATAAATGCATACATAAATAAATCTAAATTTCTCTCCGTGTCTCTCTAGTTTTCTCTATAAAGGGCTTTATAAAGTTTGCAAAGTTCTTATTTTCTAAAAAATGAAATCCTCGCCAAAACTTCTATATAACTAGCATTCTAGGCTGTGAGGTGTAACTGTGCATTCACATCCACTCTGAACCCTGATATCATATCATACATTCCCATCTATACCCTCCATATAGGAATCACATAGGTATTCAGATGTGCTTTTCAGCTGAGTGTCCCCATCAAACCTTGGGCCCATTCACACTACAGAATTATAGTGCTATTATTCCACCTTAACTGCCATGGTTTGATCCTATGAAAACCTGGGACTTGCAGTTTAGGAAGGGGTATTTAGAATTCTCAACCAGAGAAATCCTCTGGGATCTCTGACCAAACTATAAATCCTAGGATTCTATAGGATGGAGCCTTGGCAGTTAAAGAGGGGGAAAAGGTCTTTCCAGACTGGCCCCCTGCTACACTGATATGGATAGCCCCAGTTTGCCCCAAGATGTCTCACTTCAACTATGTCTATTTTTAACTAATTTCAATTTGTATTTTATAATGCTATTGTTTTTGTTTTTGTTTTAAGGTTAGGGGATTGGGGATTGTGTAGTGTTGGTTTGTATGCATTATGTGTTTTATTGATGTATTGTAGTAATGTACTTGTGCTGTTGTAACCTGCCTCGATCCATAAGGAAGAGGCGGGATATAAATAAATTATTATTATTATTATTATTATTATTATTATTATTATTATTTTATTCTGTAGTATGGATGGGCCTCTGATCCAGCATGAGGACCCCTGCATAAAATCCTGTTTCTGTCTGCTGGCTTCCTTGGTGGGATTGGGGCACAAATACACAAATACAGGATGATGTTTTCAGCTACTTAAAACAAAACAGAAGTTTCCAATATTAGGAGATTTGTCAAAATGGAGCAAAGGGATGCACAAGTAAATCATTCTCATCACTAACAGAAAAGCAATAGTAACAAATGTGAAATAGTCGTGGTCTTTACCTTTAAGTTTACTGGGGGGGGAATTTACTTCTACATATTTATGCCATTAATTTAAGCAACTGTTTCTCTCAGTGAAAAATAAGGCCAGGAGGAAAATGTAATTATTTTCTATGGATCAAAATTGTAGTCAACTGGCACATAAATCGTTTATTGTGGAGTAAATCAATTCATGAAGAAAAAAGGTTGTGGGAACAGCCTCAGTGGTGAAAAACCTGAAAGTCCAGGAACATTTAGAAGTATCAGCAATTCCATGTGCTGAGCAGACACAGACAAACACAGATCACAAATGAGCTGCCAAATAGCCAAAGCACAAAATTATTCTGAGAAATCAACTGTCTGCCATTATGAACAAGCAGTGTGAGAAATATATTGAAACCAAACAATGCAATCATTTGTCTTCACCCTTGTATCTAAGACAGGGGTCAATACTGGGAGCAATCCATTTCCCATTATAAAGGGTAGGAAATAACAGTTGCTTGTCTAACCATTTTATTAAGCAAATGAGATTTTCATGAAGTCAGCCTCAAACCCTTGTAAAAGCCGACGAATGAGGTATCACTTGAGCAATACTGCTCTTTGTGCAGCAAAACTAAAAAGTCTGTTAAGTTAAATAACGAAAAGAAACATGGGAGTGGGGGAGGGACATAATTGTTGACATTAGCCGGTAGACCTTAACTGTGCCCTAGAGCTTGGTGTTGAAATGAAGTTTATAATCTCCTGAGCCTGTTCAGTTACATACTGCAGGTGGCAAATCAAATGACTATGAGCTACACTCCCTATATGTGAAAATCAATAGCCAAGAAGGCTATTGCTACACCTCTTTTGACAGCAATTTAACAGCAAGGACGAAACACACATGCCGATTGAGCATTCAATGTGAGGACCTCAGACGGCAGCAGAACAGTGACCTGGGAAGGGAAAATCAGTCTCTTGCCACTTTCTACGTGGAGGTGTTCAAGAGGATGTGTGCAGAGATGGGGAAAAGGTATCCAAACAGACAAGAGACAATGCAGAAAGAACGTAATTGCAGACTTAACAGGAGTGACCTAATTTTTTTTTAAAGCCAGCTTACATTATGGTGGGCTTTTGTCCCGCAAAGACAACATCAGACTTCTTCAGGACAAAGGTGGTGGGTTTCCTCCCAGGAGCATGACTTCTCTGATGGTCAGAGATGCAGGGAACAGCAGATTCTTCATAGCACTTCCCACAGTGTCCTCTGCCACACGGTACAGCATGTGCTGCACACTTAAGATCCTTGCCATGGAGGAAACAGATAAACTGGCGCAACCTCCGGCAGCTGCGCTTCATTATTGCTACAGATTAATGTGACACTAATTGGTCCTGAGTCTGATCTATTTATCGAGTCTTTTACATGTATTGGCCTACAGAATGAAAGCCACTTAGCTATTAACTGACGGAGGAGTGTTGCATTTATTTCAAAATGCATTTGACAATGGCTTCCCAACACACATTTCACTTTGAAGGGCAATTGGTTGCCTTTTAAAATGTTTAAGTGACATATTTATTGGTTTTCCTTTCAACTAGTTCTTTTCTCTCTCTCTCTCTCTCTCTCTATCTATCTCTCTCCTTTTTTAAAAAGTGTCATTAGTCTTGGGTCATAAAAAAAAGTTTAAAATGAACTGTTAATATGGACTGGGTGATACACCTATACGCCAATGATTATTCTTGCTCAGGATGAAATATTTCCTCGCCAGGCTCATTGTTATGCATTCCCAGCATGCATGCAGTAGCCTAGCATGACACCAATTTACATAATTTCTCTTCTCTAAGAGGCTTCAACAATAATAACAGGCATGCGAGATAGAATCGATTAATTTTAAAGTTGCTTTGGCAGCTTTTGCTACTGAGTGACTTATCAAAAGGAACTTCTCGTTAAGATTCATACATTATAAATGCATTATAATTTTCAGGGTTATTGGAGTTGGATTGTTTTGGAGCTGAAGTTTAATGCAGAAGAGAGAAAGACCAAAGGCAACCCCAGAAGGAAAGGGCTTCAGGTTTCCCTCATGGGAGAGTCTGAAATAAAATGGCAGGAGAAGAGTAGCATCCAATAATTACTTACATCAGCAATGAATTGGAAAATTAAATTAAATCGGTATTGAATGGGCAATGGGTGGCTCATCAGCTGGAAAACAGACAGGCATGAGCATCAGAATTACCCTTTGCACTAAGCCAGCAGTAGAGAACAGCCTTCCAGATGTCCTTTGACTTCAGTTCCCATTAGCCCTAGCAGCACAGCCCTCCATCAGCCCTTATAACACAGTGAGGGCTGATGGAAGTGGCAATCTAATAGCAGCTTGAGGGTCACATGTTCCCCATCCCTGCACTAAGTGGTACTCATGGCTGCCTAGGGCAGTATTTTTGTGGCAGCATAGTCATAAAGGAAGAAGTTGATGGTATAAAGCTGCAAAGGAAGGAGTGGAAAGTAGGTAAAAGATCTGCCATCCAAAGTACTGTAATTAGGAGTTTTGGAGTTATAGGGGAGGCAGAGGAGCAAAAGGAAAACAGGAAATCCTTGGAAGGGGTGGGAGGATTAGCAGTCCTGCTGGCTAGGCAAACAAGGTGGCTTGAAAGAGAAATGAAGGGTTCCTCACCAGATCTAGGGCACTACTGTCAAAGAGTATGAACCTCTGGAGAGGGTTGCTAGATTCACTGCCCACAGGGATCCAGGATCTGTCCAAAGAGAGCTGGAGAAGTCTAACAAAAGTCTTCTCTTAATATAACTGTTTGCTTGGGGGAAGAATTAAAGACACTGTGGCTTATTGGTTAGAATGCTGGACTAGAACTTGCAAGATCCAGGTTCAAGTTCCCCACTGATCCATGGAACTCACTGAGTAACCACAGGACAGTCACTCTCGCACAGTGACTCATACCTACCTCATAGAATTGATGTGAGGCTGAGGAAGGGCCTTATCGCACACACAATTTTAAACGTTCTGGGGACCGATTTTTTGCTGACGGAAGGTAATCCGTCAGGCAAAAATCACGCCCGTCAGGACTGGACGCGAACGGGTGTGCGCCGGGGGACGAAACAGGGCCTCTTGGAGGACGTATTCGTGTGCGATAAACTCCATTTTCTGCAGCACGCGCGCACACACGAGCGTCCTCCTTCGATCCCCAGAATGTGTGTGCGATAAAGTCCGAAGTGACGAAGTATGGAGGAAGAGAACAACATATACCTTTTTCAGTTCAATGCAGGAAAGGCAGGATAAAATTCTAACTATAAAGTAAGCAAGCAATCACAACCATTCCACGTGATCTGGTGCCAATTGCAGCATACCATAAGACGCAAGTGGGGAATGGCTGGGAGTTGAGGGGTTGCCCTAATTGCCTACATGATCACATGTAGGACCCACTCCTATACTGCTCCCCTGCACCTGCGCAGCCTTCCCCTGCACAACCTGGGGAGACGCATGTTCCATAGGCTGCATTCCCCCCCCCCCCCCGCAATCACAGGTGGCCATGGTGGTTACATCCTTAAACACATTTTGAATGGATTGTACGAATTAATACGCACGACAGAAACCAGTCAAGTCACATACCCTTGGCAGGGATAGTCCCAATTAATCTTCTGCCATCCCACTTTTTCCCTCCTCCTTTAATAATCCTGACCATGGGGTCACCCCCAGTGTTTCCCTAAGTTTATTGAAGTCAGCTCTCCTAAAGTCTAGAATGCATGTCTGACTGTGCCTGGCTTTTCCTTTCCACTGTATAAAAAACTCCAGGATAACATGATCACTCCCACCACTTGCACCACATTAACCAGGTCAGTCCTGTTGGTTAGGATCATATCTAAAATAACTGATTCCCTTGTTGTCTCTTTGTAGTGAGGTGGGGGAGGGGGAGGTAAGGGTTGAGCAAGCGGACTTAGGAGAAGAGGGACAGAAGGACTCAGGGGAGCGCAGTGAGGTGAAGGGGAGTAGCCCTGGAGAGTACTTAAGGAGAGAGGGACAGGTGTTTCGGGGTGGAGGAGAACGCGGAAGAGCTGGACGGGCAGAGGCGGTCATGAGAGGGAGAGCAGGAGTGCTGAGGAGCCCTGGTCGGGTGGGACGCCCAGTGACCTTGGAGGGAAGACACAGCTTGTTATGGGTAGGCCCTCATACCACCGTGACGCTACCGAATGCTCATCGTGAAGGTGACTTCAGGTACCCCCATGAAGGGGAGTGGAGGCGGCGGACCCCTGAACCCTTAGAGGGCAAGTGGTGGGACCCAAAGGGGGAACGCTGGGAGCAGAGGCCAGGGCCCACCCTGAGGGAGAAGGCGGACTGGGAACCTGGAGAGAAGAAGGCCAACAGTGGGGGCCCGGAGACCAGGAGTGAGAACACCGAGCTCAACACAGACCCAGGAATTTAAGCCTGAGCAGCTGGGTCGAAGAGTCCCATGGTGACATAACCCGGGTACAAGTTGTTTGGGTTCATTTGTTGACTCTAGTAAAGTTTCAAGCATCTTCCTGCGTCCCGCGTGGTAATGGGGGAAATCAAAACCTTACTTGCGGCACGTGGCTGAGCAACATGTCCCAGGGAAGCAATGCCCCACCCACACTCTTCCACCTTTAGGACAATGAAATTATCTTCAAGACAAGTGAGGAATTTGCTAGACCTTGGGGTTCTGGTGAGATGGACTTCCAGCAAATATCAGGATAGTTGAAGTCACTCATCACTACTACGTCTCTCCTTTGCAAATGTGTGGTCATCTATTCTAGAAAGGCATCATCCAGTTCCTCAGTCTGACTTGGGGATCTGTAATAGACTCCCACTATAGCACCCTTGTAGTTTCCTTCCCTTTAATTTTTATCCAGATGTTCTCCACCTGATTTCCAGGATTTAAGTCCTGGATCTCTTCACAGGTGTAAACATCCCTGACATATAATGTTATTCCTCTTCCTTTCCTGTCTGGCCTATTTCTCTTTAAAAGGTTATATAGTGTGCCCTTCTCTTACATGAGAGATCCGTTCCGGATCCCACCCCCACTCCCCCATGTAAGGGAAATACCGCGTATGGTGGAGCCCCATTTAAAACAATGGGTTTCATGCCCACGGCACAGCACACACACCACGGGCATGTACGCCATTTTCTCTTCTGGCACATGGCTTTCAGCATAAGCTGAAATCCACATATGGCATGCCCACATATGCCACGGTCACACTGTACCCCTCTATTCCTGCATTCCAATCATGAGGTTTCAGTGATGCCTATTATATCATACTTGCTTTGTTATGCTAGGAATTCAAGTTCATCTTGTTTATTTCCCATGCTTTGTGCATTAGTGGAGAGACATCTAAGACCATGGGTCATCCCCGACTAGCTGCCGGTGTATAGTTTTTTTCCCTCCCACTGTTGGGTCTTTGCACTATTTGCCCTGATCCCTCTATAACACTTTGACTATTACTGGTATCTCCAGCCTATGATGTACTCCTGCCTTTCAAGATACTGCCTCCCTCCCCCACATAACTTAATTTAATGCCCACCTGATCAAATTTTTAAGGCTATTGGTAAAAACATTTCTGCCAACTGGTGTGAGGTGTAATCCAACCCTTGCCAGAAGTCCCCCTTCATTGATCCGCAGCCAATGATCCAAGAAACCAAATTGTTCTTTGCAGCAACATCTGTGGAGAGTGTTTTACTTTGTGTAAGAACACGCATACTACTACTAACAATAAATAATAATAAAAATTATCCCACTTTTTGCCAAGCAATCAAAGTGGCATACAACAGGCATGCAGTGAGGTCAGGAGACCGCTCAGCCCTTCTCACCCCACAGCAGGAAGGTGGCCTGACCAGGTGCCACTCCTCTTCTGAGGTGTCATGTGGTGGAGGCCTTACACCCCACACCCATCGTAGTGACACCACTGCTCATATTTACTTTTATTACCTATTTAAATTAGGAGTTAATATGTTTGAGTAAGAGATTCAAAAGACCATAAGAGAAGGGAAAGTGGAATTATTCTTCCTGGACAACTTTGTTTATTATTTGAAATTACATACAAGAAATATAAAACCCAGGGTAAACAGCTACCCTTCCTCTATGATTATCTGCCAATGCACCTGTCTATCCACTGTCTTGTTTTCTCTCATCTCCTTTCCATCTGGGAGCAAGCAGTTCATGTCTCAAGAAGCCAAGAAAAAAAGAGCTTACGTTTTTCTAGAAACCCTGCAATAACTGCTGAGCCTTTGCCCTATGTGCTGATATGCTTATAGCTTTGTTTAAAAGGGGGAAAGAAGAAGAAAACAGCTCTGCTCTTTGCACAGACCACAGACCACAAAATTGCAACTCTGGATAACAAAAGCAAGCTCTTTTCCCCCAAGACTAGAGAGACCTCATTTTCTAAAGCCTGTCTCTGACCCAGATGGGCTAGAGACATTTAAAGGGAAGGAGGGAGGGACTAGTTTATATTTTTGCATGGGTTTTTGTGGACATCAATCGACTTCTCAGTTTTTGCACCTGAGGAAGTGGATTGATATCCTCTGATGCTCACACTAAAATATAAATCAGTCCTAAAGGGGCTGTTATTTTCCTGTTTTTATCCCAATTTCATTTTTCAAAAAGAGGCTGGGAGGAGACAGGCTTGATGTGGATTGTGAGTGCCTCCTGCCCAACTTGTATTCCTGGGAGCCAATCTTTGCTCCCATTTTTTGGTAGCTCAGTGAGGGACAGGGGAAAAGGCGCCACCATTGATCCCCCTTATTTTGTGCACTAGAGGTGTCTCCCCATCAATTGGGATGCCACTGGTTTTCTTGCCAGAAAACCTCACCAAGTTTACCTGCTGCAAGTGCAAACTGGTAGCCATCTTGACAGAGAAGGTCAGTTACATGTTGGGACATGAGGACTTCATGAACAGAATACAGGAAGGAATGATCCTACAGAACCAACAGGGACCAACCACCAAGGAAAATAAAAGGGCCTGTGACAGTGAGGAAAATGAAGAGGACTGTAACAGTGATGAAACACTCTGGAGGACAGTCACTGTCAAAAGAAGTCCATGGGGCCATTCAGACTACCTTTTGTACCGAACTGTAAACCGGATTAAAAGTTGGAAGTTCCCATTGGCACCGGTTTAAATAATCAGAATTAGGGTCTTTCACACTCGATCCAGGGCAAATCCCCCTTGGAGCGGATTGTTTCCCATGTCTTTTAGGAAAACCCGTTTCTTCCCTGCTGGCAGCAAATGTGAACTTGGCCCCGGTCATGATTGGGTCAAGTTCAGGGGAGGGATTTAAGACAGAGGGAGGGCAGAGGGCAGAACATGCCTCCCCTCTCGCAGGCAGCTTTCTCTCTCTCTCTCTCTCTCTCTCTCTCTCTCGCTCTCGCTCTCTCTTGTATTTTTATTTTTGACAGATTATGCAAATGCTTTTTCTACAGGTTGATACATGTTGATAGAATGTGTCTACATTTCCCTTTCATTTGCTTGCTGCCGACACGGCAGGTCACTTTGCAAGTGGCTTTTTTAAAATTATTTTTTTGTGTGTGTGACAGAATATGCGAATGCTACAATGCAAATGTTACAAATACAGTATTTCCCTTTCAATTTGGCAAATTGATACAATGTGTGAACGCTTGAGCTACATGTGTGTATGTAAGGAGAGATGGCATGCTGGGGTGGCAATCAGAGGGAAAGCAGATGCAGAGATGGCATTCAGGTGGCCTCCCCTGAAAGTGACAATTATTATTATTATTATTATTATTATTATTATTATTATTATGACAGATTATGCGAATGCTTTGGGCTGGAAGAGAATGGCAGAAAATCCCAGGATGGGGTCGTTTTAGGGTTGCCATAATCTGTAATGACCCAAATACACACAACACACTTGCAGGTTTTTAAATTTGACAAGTTGACAGAATATGAGCACACTGCTACCAGTTGTTTTTTTTTTAAAGGAGGGGGGAAGCACCCATTCGGTTGGCCAATGGCTGTAGGATATGTCACCTTTGATGAAAGCAGAAGTGAATTTGATTGACAACAAAGGAGCCTCCATTTTAAAGCGGTACTGCAAATGTGAACTTCAGAGGGGCAAATTACCCTAATCAAGGTAACTGGGCTGATTCGGTATGGGGGCAACCGGATCTACCCAGTTCTATCCAGTGCAAATGGGCTAATGAGAATGTGGCCCATATAGAAGGGATTCAAAACTCCTCCAACTAAGCAATCACTTCCTGCATCTTCATTAGGACATCAGCAGTGAAAATACTGAAACAGGAAACCAGCAACAAGAAACATTGCATGCCAAGGAAGGATTTAATGTATCTGCCAACCATAAAAAGCAGAAAGGAAAGGTGCTGGTGGTTGGGGGCTCGTTGCTCAAGAGTATAGAAGCACCTGTGTGCCAGCCTGACAAGATGAATCGGGGAGGGTGCTGTCTTCCTGGCAGGTGTCCAAGATGTGATTTGACAATTTTCCAAGGCTCATCAAGACCTTAGATCAGTACCATTTTCTTCTTATTCATATAGGCACCAGTGACATTGCCAATCATAGCTTTCAGCAGATCACCTCAGGCTATGAAGTTTTGGTATTATGTTTCAGTGCATACCTTCCTGATACATAATCAAAACTATGAGGAATATTAATGAAAGTCAGGATGACTTGACAGGTGTTTTTGGAGCTCATGGGATCCAAGAAAGCTAAAAGACAGAACTGTTGGGGTCACTTGACCACTAAGAACACAAGGACAAACAGTCGGGGTAAGACATAAGATCACTCTACCAGCTTATTTTGCATTTACAATGGGAAAAAGACAGCAATAAGAAGAAATCTGTCAAAAATGACAGAAGATAGAGTCAATTGTACCCCAATGGGAAATTCTTTCCCATACTCCCTCTTCCTAACCTCAAATAAAAAGGGATGTTTCAGGTTTTATCAGTGACTAACAGCTAGGTGCAAGATATGCAGTGGCTTAGTGGTTAAGATGATAGTTCTGAAGGTCAGAAGATTGGCAGTTCGAGGCCCAAGTTGCCAACCTTGCAATTCAAAAGCATGCAAATGCAAGTAGATAAATAGGTAGCGCTTCGATGGGAAGGTAAACAGCCTTCTGTCCAGTCATGCTGACCATATGACCACCAGAGTCATCTTCAGGCAATGCTGAGTGTTTGGCTTAGTAACTGAGATGAGCACTGCCCACTACAGTCGGTTATGACTAGGCATTCACGTCAAGGGAAAACATTTACCTTTAACACCTAAATGCAAATAACTGTTAGGTCATCCATTCCCAGGTCCTAGGATAACATCAAAGATGCTTTTAAACCCTTTGTGAGTCCACAAACATATGCTTTGATTCTGGGGTATAAATGCTTCTCTAATCTGAACTACCATGGTTCACTTTCTCTTTGAAGTGTGCCCTCAGCTATGGCTGAGTATCCAGCATCTTTTAGCTTTTTCGCTTCTCTTCACAATATTCCTTCTTCTGCTGCTGAGACTTCATTATTTCTTTTTCCTAAGTTCACTTTCTGGGCACTTTCTCTCTCTACCACAAGCCGAGGGAACTGAAATTCCCATCTTTTCTCTTTGTCCTCTTTTTCCTTCAAGACCGATCTGCAGCTAGCCTTGAGTCTCTATGCAATATTTTCTGGAATATTTGCTACTTCCAAGATTAATTTCTTACAGTATGTCTTTGGTTGCTAGGTGAAGGCGTTTTTCCTTTTTAACTTTTTTCTTCAACATCTTTCTTTGTGGATGCCTCCTTGTTTGAATAGGCTGTGTTTTCCACAGATATCTCTCTCTGCTAAGTGGTCATTATTCTTCCATTAACCCCTTAATTGCCTCTGTCCAAATTTTCCACATCTCTCTCTAGTGGTCTTCAATGAATATTGTGAGCATGGCTATGCTCTGGTGTGTGTGTGTTTGTGCATTTTAGCACACTTCTGAATTTAAAAAAAGCAACAACCTCCTAGTTATATTAAACTGACGTTCTTTGTAATTTGTCTCTGTAAAAACTGGCTTAAAAGATCCTTAGTAAAAGTTATCCTTCTCTTACCTTTTCCCCCCAACATCTTCCCCCCAACATTTTAAAGATATACTGTCATTGCTAGTAGGGTTTCTCAAGTTCCCACCTCTGTGAGTAACATTGGGCAGGAAGCTGAAGGGTTTTAAGACACACATGTTATTCATGCCAATTTTCCTAGTGAAGGGCAGAGGGGACTACATGGGGATAGATATGGTGTAGATAGGAGAGATTTGGCTTGAGACCATGGTCTTTATTTCTTAGACAAGGACTACTGGTTACAGATGGGTTGCACCTCATGACTGTCTTTGGCAGTAGCAAGTCCAATCAACAGAACTTTAAATTGAATCCTTATTGGGTTGGAGATGATCACTCAGACATCAACCCAAAAACAAGCTCTAAATACAAGGATGGAAATTCTAGTGGAGAAGCTGAGGAAGAAAATGTGACCCCACAGTAATACTGCCAGTAAATTAATAGGTGGGAACAAACAAGGCTTCAGATGTCTATGCACCAGTTCACAGAATTTGTGAAACAAAAAAACAAAAAAAAAGAGCTTGAAACCCTAGTGCAGGAAAGTAAACATGACTTTAGAGGTGTAACAGAGACCTGATGAGAGAACTCCCATGTTTAGAATATAACAACTGAAGAATATTCAGAAATAATATATATGGTAGAAAAGGAGGAGTTGCATTGCATGGCAAAGACAAACCCACTTGTTCAGAAATCCATGAGAACAGAGTGAACCAGCTGAAATCATCTGGGTAAAACTAAGCAACATTGTGGCAGAAGAGGTGAGCTGCCAAAATACTGGAGAAGAGCAAACATTGCCCTTCTCTTCAAAAAGGTCAAAAAATATGACCCAGGAAATTATAGACCAGTCAGTCTGACAATACTGAGGAAATATTGGAACAGATTATAAAGCAGTCTGTTGGCAAGTATCTAGTTAACAATGTGGCAGGAACCAACTTGAGTCTGTTAAAAACAAAACCTGCCAAAATAATTTTGTATCTTTTTTTGTTCAGGCCACAAGTTTAGTAGATGGTGGGAATACTGTAGATGTAGTTCTAAGGGGCTGTCAAAATCAAGATGGATTGTTCTCTGCAGGACCAGGTTTAGTGGTTTTAAATTACAGGAGGGCAGATTTTGATTGAACATTAGAAGGAACTTCTTGGCAATAAGAGCAATTTGACAGTGGAATCAATTACCTAGAGAGGCAGTGGGATCTCTTTCTCTGGACATCTTTAAAAAGAGACTAGACAATTCACTGCCTGCTGGGGATGCTCTAGATGGATTTTCTGCATTAAGCAGGGAGTTGAACACAATGGCCTGTGGGGCCCCTTCAAGCTCTATGGTTCTGTGCTGCAGCCTCTCCTTTATTTATACAAATGTATACAAATCCTTTGTATTTGTATTTTTTATTTATTTTATCAGATGTAATCCCGCCTCGATCCGCAGGGAGAGGCGGGTAATATAAATAAAGCATTTATTATTATTTGTTATTAATAATATTTATTATTCACTGGTAATTTTTGCCATCTTGACCACAACTTGAAATTGTGTGTGGTTTGGGAGCAGTGGTTAAGGGAGTGAAAAGAAAGGGTGTTTTTTCTGCAGAAGGAATCTACCTACAGAAAGAGCATGGAATCCACTTTGTATGGCAAATGTAAAGTGCCAATTATATAATTATGATAATCAGCATGTTTCCAGTTGTCAACTCTTCTTTGGGACAGTCTGTTATAGTATAGCATCAGGATGCAATACAGTTGTTTTATTCTAGTTCATACAAAATAAAACATTTGGCCTGACTTTTTTTAAAAAAACAAGGCATCTATAAACACAATTCTTCCTAGATGAGAGAAAGTAACAATTAAAAAATAAAGAATTCACAATATACAGTATATAGTTTTAATTGCCTCCCCTAAGCAAACCTTCTGATATATATTTTTAAATATTTACTTCAGATGGAAGATGCAATATATATGTAAAAGTGGTTGAATATCAAGGGTTTCTGTTCTGCAGTCTTTTGGCATAATAAAATTTGGAGGCTCACAGCTTCGCAATATCGCATCACTATCTTGCACACCTACAAGATTAGAGAAATTTAATATTCTGACTGGTAGTGTTTCTTCATAGATCACCCTTAAGTGAATGATTTCAGTACTTTTTTTGGTATTTTTTTGTTCCTGCTGTATCAAACACCAGAAAGGTAATTTTCTACAATGAATTATTCATATTCTGTGCTATTGTGACATTTGATATATTCTAAAATATTTAGAGAGCCATTTAATTCACTAATGATAAGTGAACGGATTCTAAAAATGATAAGCTCCCTCAGAGACTTTAATAGCTTATACTAATGTCTGCTTTTCTTACATATAATGGGGAAAAGCTCAGAATAATTGGAACACAGTCCTGCTATCAGCCATATGACACAGACAGGACAGTTAGATGTTTTACCTTGAATAAATGTTCATTACAAAGAAATAAAACGAAATAACTGAAATGACAATAATTTTATACTTCCTGAACACCACACAGATGGCAAAATATCAATGTTTGTCCGGTCATAGCCCATTAGGCAATCACCTCTGGTAGCAGATTTTAGGTGTCATGAAAGGGCAGCAAAATGTTAAATATTTATTTTGTTATCACTGTTTTGTTGTGTTTTTTTAATGACAGGTAGAGATGGTGGCTTGTGTTACTATCTTCCACAGAAGCCAAAATAATTTGGCTGGCTTTAATTAAGGTGTACCTTGACTTCAGAGATAATGTGGTGTTGTGGCTTCAGCACTGGACTATGAGTAGAAATAATGCATTTTGGCATTGCTTTAACTGCTATGGCTCCCTCCTAGAGAGTCCTAGGATCTGTAGTTTGTGAGGCACCAGTGCTCTTTGGCACCTTGTAAAACTACAAATCCCAGGAGTCCAGAGGATGGAGCTACAGCACTTAAAATGATGTTAAACTGCATTATTATAAACTGCATTATCTACAAACAGTGCAGATGCACCCTATAGCTCTGGAGACTAGTGTTCAAATGCCTGCTGAACCATGTAAACCCACTGGATGATCTTGAGCAAGTTACACCCTCTCTGCCTCAGAGGAAAGCAAGGATAGCCCACCGCCAAACAAATCTTGCCAAGAAATCCCTGTCTTGGGGTTGCCATGCATTGAAAATGACTTGAAGGCACACAACCCAAACTTCAGTGGATGTTGAGCAGGGGAGGCATTTCCTAATCCATGTCAGGCAGCAAAATATCTTGAGTGGACTTTATACCTCTGCCAGTAACAAATTTAAATGGGTGTGTATGTATGTTTACCTCCCTTATTGACCATAGATGAATTTTGCTATCATTGAAGAGCAGTAAAAAGTGATTTCTGTGTGCTGGAGCCAACATTTCAACCCAGCAAATCCTGGCTCCACTACAGCACTGATCCTCAACCTATACAGCTGACAGGAACGTATCCTCCATTTATGACTCTTCTGTTTCCTTGGGGCATCCAGCCTTCTCACAGTTTTCAAATTGGCGAATTTCAATTGCAGGATACTTGATAGTTTTGTAAGACCATAGTTTTGTATATGAGAGCTGTGGAGCAGAGTTAAAAGGGATGCCCAGTGTTATAGAAAAACTAGTCCCTCCTTCAGAAAAAAAGCCATTTCATCTCAAACAATTATGTAGGTGAAAACAGAATGCATTACACTACTTGGGGTGTAAAAGGATTAGTAAGAAAAAGGAGCAAATGAGCTGGAAGAAGGCTTCAGGAGCTAGAAAATTTTGCACAGATGAAAAGGTAAACCTAGCAGTAAAAATATACAATAGCTTGACTCAGGACATTTTCTGAGATAAATGTGGATGTTAAAGGTACATTATTACAAATGTCTATTGCATAGCAGTAACCTGCCAACTACAGTCATTCCTTGTCATCCCACATTCCTCAAAATGGTATGTGGGCCCATCCCACGTCCTGATCTCTCATTGCAATGGTGGTAACCTTTTGCCCATCCTTTTCTGCTGCTATAAATTTGGAAGGCCAACATGCTACCACAACCAAAGCCAGTCCTCTGAACATCCGTTGCTATCAGTGAAGGCTGCAAACCATGGGATCCATTATTTGACGATGAGCCAATACCTGCCCCACTCCAGAGCAGCCAAGAAATTGAACTCAAGACAGAAGTTTGCACATAGAAGCAGACTCGATGCCCAGTGGTTGTAGAGTCACTAGGTGTGGTCACAAGACTGTCTTAGAATAAATTCATTTACATTTGCTTATGTAGATGAGCAGTTATCATTCACTCTTTAGAAATGCAGCAATGCAGAAGATGATACTGCATTGTGACAAAAGGCAAAAACACAAAACCACCCCAGCCCTTAATGGTTATGCAGTTACACACTGTATTGTCACAACATGCAAAACATCCCTCCTTCCACAGCACATAAGTATGCATGTACACATGCTCCACTCTTCCCAGCAGCCATTTTACTATTGCTCATATAGAGAGATCTGTCCAGCTGTTAACTGCTTTTGGATAGCATTTCTAATAGTTTTTCACAACACCTGGAAAAAGTACTACAATCTTTGCTGGACTATAATCCTTGGAATTGCCCCCTCCCCATCCTACTGCCACCCATTACCATGCTGGGAAATTTGAGGAGTTACAGTTTGGGAAAGTTACTTTTTCAAGTTCCGATTTTACATATTGAATGCTATCTTTTACATGAGTTAAAAAGATGAGTTAAGGGTCATTTCACTAGAATTCCAAATTAAGAAACCCACCAGCCTACCTTTCAGTTGTACTTGCTCAAATTTACATTAAAGAAATGTTTTGCAGCCATGAGGGAACTCCTCTCCAGTTTATGTGTTGGGAACCACAATCGTTCACATTACAAAACAACAGCGATATTTAGTGGCAGCTCATAAGAAGCTCATCGTTCTAAGCCTGAAGTGTAACAATATATGGGCCTGACTGATAAAATATTCATACTGATTTGTCATCAGGAATAACATGGTTTGCTGAATGTTTTTGCAGTGAACAGGTAACTCTGCAGAAGTGCTCACGAGAGAGTAGGAAAATAATCTGGACTAAAACACAACCTGCCACAACCTAGATGCCAATTTTGCCCGCTTATCTATTCAAGAAGTGTCATCACAGGATCTAATGACATTATTCACAATATTAGGGACTTTCATTTGTTCGTCCTCCAATGTGATTTATGCCATATTATATCAGCAATGCCATTCAACATTCTACATTGGGCAAATAGGCTGGTCCCTATGCAAGAGGAAAAATGGATGTAAATCACACTTTATAACTGAGAATACACAAAAACCTGTTGCAGAATACTTCAATCTTCCAGGGTATTTCCATCTCGTATCTCAGGACAGTAGCCCTTGAATAAAAAAGACTACAAAGAGAAACAACAGAACTCGAATATATCTACAAACTACAGTACAACAACAGAGGGTTGAACAGAGGCAATGGTTTCCTGGCATACTACACACATTATAACATTAGCTAACACAAACACACCAGCCTCATGGAGGCTCTCTTGACCAGCTCATCACATCATCTTTTTAGAGCCCACACTACATCCCAATAGTCATTTGTTTGATTATCCACTAACCTTGACTTTAGGTAATATCCTCCCACCTGCCTTGTTCCCCAACAATCACAATTAAAACTGAACTTGTCACCTCATCTGCACACCCACAGGGTGTTCCCAGGAACATTTCTCACACAAATATTGCTGGATAAGTCTGTCCCTGGGCTTTCCACTCCACCACATGCATCTGAGTAAGTAGGCTCAAGTCTATAAAAGCTACCAATTATTCTCTTTCAGTTAGTCTCAAAGTTGCTGCAAGATTCCTTTGCGTACTAATTTCCAGACTAATACGGTTACGACTTTGAAATGTTTATCACAGGTTTTTACAAAGACTTTTGGGAAATGTAATTTTATGAAGATGTTGAAATTCTCCTCATAGAACTACAACTGTTTCTAGTTCTATATTGTTCTTGTGTGCCTTCAAGTAATTGCTGAGTTATGGTGAACAAGTATTAGCCAAAATTATCCAAAACTATCAAATATGTGGGCACCCATTTAAGGAAATGTGCTCAGGGATACAAATATTCCAGTAAATCATAGTTTATATTAACCAAGGTTAAATGTATTTCACTCACTGAAGCCAATTACGTAAGGCATTTCCTGAAATTCTATTACGTATCAAAGCTGTTTTTTTCTGAAGAAATTCTGAGAATATTGCTGTATTGATCTATTCATAGTTTCATATTGCTTTTCTAGAGATATGCCTATAGTATAATATCTGAGCAACCTTGCCCTATTATACACACTTGCATGGAGGTCTGTGCATATGTATTTGACTTCAAGTCACCTGTTGATTTATGGTGACCCATGAATTTCACTGGATTTTCAGCATGAAATACTCAGAGGTGTTTTTGCCCGTTCCTTTCTCTGAAATAGAACCTACAGAACCTGGTATTTGTTGGCAGCCTCCCATTCAAGTACTAACCAGAGCTGACCCTGCTTAGCTTCCAATATAAGACAAGATCTGGTGCCTTTAGCATATTAAGACCCTTTGCAGAGTGATAGACCTGTTTTAATATGTCTGTTTCCAGAGGCTTATAGTACTGTGTGGTTTGTTAAGGTCTTTGGGGAGTTGAGCCTAAAGTTCTGCTGAGGCTAGGTTTGCTAGGTATCCCTTGTAAGGAATTTTTTCCTATTTGAGGGTTGGAAAGCTTTATCTCATGGAGAGCATGACAGACTAGAAATACTGATTTTTGAAATAAAACATTAAACATTTTCATATACAAACTATCATAGGTTGAAAGTAGGCTGAAAGCAGGTCATTTTGCATGAGCCTGGCATATTCATTTTTGCAGGCACCCATTTTATTACATGTTGTTGTTCACTGCCCTCAGATCAGCCCCAACTCATGGCAACCCTGTGGATGAAACATCTCCAAGATCCAGTATCCTCCACTGCTCCACTTAGATCCTATAGATTCAGGCCTGTGGCCTCTCTGGCATGTGGTCTTCCTCTCCTTCTACTGCCTTCCACCTTCCGTAGCAATATTGCCTTTTCTAGCTAGTTGTGCCTTCTCAAGATGTGGCCAAAGTACAATAGCTTTAGATTCATCAACCTGGCATCCAGAGAGAGTTCAGGTTTAATCTGTTCAAGGACCCATTTATTTGTCTTTTTGGCTGTCCATGGTCCCCTCAGCACTCTTCTCCAGCACCATGTCTTAAATGAGTTGATTTTCTTTCTGTTGGGTTTCTTCACTGTCCAGTTCTCACTTATTTACAATAATCCTTTTCTCAAACAAATCTGGTTACCTCCCCAATTAACATAGCCAGTGTCAGGGCAGCAGAACCAAACTCCATTTTATCCCTGCAGTCGTTAGTACGATCAAGTGGGATTTGACATATGATGACCCTATAAATAAGAGACCTGCAAGAGCCCCGCTCATCAACAGTGAGGTCTTGCAAAGTCAGGGTCATGCTTTCCTTGATTAAATGGAACACAGATTTAGCTGAAAAACTTGGAATGGTAGTAGATAGCAAGAAAAGAAATGTACTTGCTGAAAGAATAGGACATGTCATCTAAAAGGGTTTCCTGTTAAGACCATTAAGCTAATGTTCCCAAATTACATAATTGTATTCTGTTTTCATAATAAAGAATCCTGACTAAAGAAAGAAGAATTAATAGAGATGGGGAAGAAATTTAGTAGTATTCCCTATAGTAGTGTTTTGCTAGCTAAAAACCCCTTGAAGTGACTGGGACATTAAGCAGCCAATCAATGGGTGCAATTCTACAGTCCAGATCCGTTAAACTCAGTGAGAATCTTGCCATGGAGCTTAATGGGAGATAGCAGTGAGAAGAGTGGAAAGCCAATATCAAGGGGCACAAATGAGTTAAGTTTGGTTCTCATTGGTTAGGACTTGTCATAAGCAGCTAAGTTCTGAAAAGAAACGGCAGGGAAAGAAGAGCATCAGTTTTTCAACCTTCACTTCCGCTCATACTGTGCTATGTTTCAGGCTAACAGAACAGCAACAGAGAATTCTTACTCCTCCTCTTTTATTACTATTTTTAAAGCAAATATTCACCAGTGCTCCATTATATGGCACTGATTGCTGGTTCATTTTTCCAGCTGCAAAAGCAGCTGGAAGTCTCTCCTGCCAAGATCCTGGCTTTCATAAATTTCATTTGTGATGTCCCTGCTGTTTTTACAGCACTGTGCTGATTGCCAGCCCTTCTTTCCAAGAGATTCCTAATCTCACTGGAGCTAAGTCAGTAGATACAGGCAATTCTTTCACTCTTCTTGCTTGCAGTCAAAACTGTCAGCAGCATCGTTCCTTCCAGGGCTGTATCTCTGTCTTCCTTTTCAAGGAGTTAAGCATTTTCTTTTCTTAGTTTATTTGGAATGCAGTTGCATTTATATTTCAACATCCTCCCTGAACATAATTTCTTTTTTTAACAAAATGAACCCGCATTCAATCATATTTGTTGGAATGTTATGTATTGTACCATCACACAACATAATGCCAGGAAATGAAAATCCTGGCAAGGCTGGTAGCAACCTGAATGTTTATTATTTGGATCTCATAAAGATTCCTATTCATTTGGTGCCACTAATGTAGCCCCATATTATGCACCTCTATAGAACAGCATCCTTAGCGGTCTCATACCTTCCAACTGTCCCAATTTGTCAGTCCCAATTAATCCTCCATCATTCTATTTTTTCTCTTTCCTCCTCCTACATTTCCCCTTTGTCCTCAGCTTACTTCAGTTATTGCAAACTGAGGCTGCTGCCACACTGTAGAACTTAATGCAGTTTGACACCACTTTAACTGTCATGACTTCATCCTATGGAATCCTTGAAGGTACACAACAACAAAAACTCCCTTGGAGAAATGTTGCTGGATGCTAAACTTGGTTGTAATATTTGTGAAGATACTGAGGACTTTGTCTTTAGTGTCCTCATGGAAGTATGAGTCCCTCTTCCAGTTGTCCTGGTATATGTTTCTGAGAAGATGACAGAGGCTGCTGCCACACTGTAGAATTAATGCAGTTTGACACTGCTTTAATTGTCATGGGACCATCCTATGGAAACCTGAGATTTGCAGTTTGTTGTGGCAGCAGTGGTTTCACTGGGGGGTTCAGGGGGTGCGGCCCACACCAGGTGGCACCCTAAAAGGGGGGGTGACACCACTGCTCCTCAAATAGCTATGTTTTGGCAGAAACGGGCTGTAGGATTCACCTGCTTCCCTTTTAAATGCTTTAAGAGATGGTTGGAGTAGGACTAAGCTCAGTGGAAGCATAAATGAGAACCCCCAGGATTTTTTAAAATTAAAATTTCATATTTCAAAATTGTAAAAAAAATTTAAAATATTTTAATTAATTTTTAAATTCTTTTTAAATTTTCTTTTAAAACATCACATTTTGCCAAATCTTCACTATGTATATGTAAATGCATTTAGGTTGTGCATATAATGCTGTAATTTGAAAGTATAATTTTAATTTTGCTAGTTGTTTACATCACAACTATTGCCATTACGTTCAGTGAAATAGGGGAATTACAATTTAATAATAATAATAATAATAATAATAATAATAATTTTTATTTATAGACCGCTATTCCGCAATGATCATAGTGGTGTACAGTAAAATTGCAATTTACAAGTAACATTAGTACAAAAGACATTACTAAGGATTCTGTAGCATGTTGTATAAGGGGCATGACATCATGAGTTACCACACCAGGTGATGCCAACCCTAATGATGCCACTGTGTTGCACCAGAGCTCTCAGACAGAGAAGGCTAAATATCTCTAAAATTCCATATCACTGAGCGATGGCAGTTAAAGCGATGCTAAACTTCATTAACTCTGCAGTGTAGATACAGCCTGAGTTCAAAGTGGGAAAGTAGTTTGCACCAGCTAAATCAGCACGGGGAGATGAGAGGATTAAATCTTGCCTTCCTAGTAGGCTCAGGCTAAAACAAACTACTACAACCTCTCCTAGCTTATCTGTTCTCCCTCATTTATAACTTTTGACATCTTGACCACACACTGATGTTGCTTGGTCACACGTGACCCAGTTTTGATCTATGAAATGGAGGGCAGTTTGAGTTACCCCATTGGTGTAGCTATATCAGAACCAATTTGAAATAGACTTTTAGTAAGCAGGAAATCCAAATGGACAAGGGTCAATGGTTTTCAGCTGGCTTTGAAGGTTTACTCGTAATAAAACGAGTCTATTTTAACATGTAATTTGTTTTATTATTGTAGTAATTTAATTCTGTTTTAATATATTATTTTTGTATACTTTTAATTGTACTGTTTTTTAATACTGTAAGCTATCCTGAATCCCAGTCCTGGGAGAAGGGCTGGATATGAATAAATATAACAACAACAACATTATGAGGGGGAACTTGTGCTGATAACAATCATTTTAAAAACTTGCAGGTGTCATTCACATCATTTTGTCTCGTAATGTGAAACTTTTTTGCCTGTAAACAATAATGCAGCTATTTTCCTATCCATAAACAATAGACATTAGCTTTTACAATAGCTGCCATCTCAGAAATGCCCAGAGTTGTACAGATTTTTTAAAATCTAAATGATATAACTGCAATAAAAATAACCAACCAAAGGAGCTTATTAAAAGAAATGTAAGGATCACATAGATTTTGTTTAAATCACGTAACAAATCTTTTGTGATTGTCCTCTAGTCTTGTCTCATAACAAAGCCATTAGTACAAGAGTGCCCAGTGTGTAATGTATCAAGTGACAGTTTACATTAAGCTTTGTCTATTTGAAGGAAAAGGAAACAGAGAACGTATCTAACAGTTCTTTTTACACCACTTCTCAGACTGTACAAAGGTGCAAACTTCACGTGTTATTACTGCTAAAGAAAATATTGCAAAGCTCAAATGGAAAAGACTTACCTTGCTTAAGAATAGAGCATAATTCATCAATAACCATTCATCTCTTTAGATTGGTTGTAGATGGGAAGATTTGTTTAAGTGCAATGACAACTAAAACAGGCTTGCTTGCGGTTTTATTTATTTATTTATTTATTTATTTTCCGCCTTTTCCCAGGGGAATCAAGGCAGATTACAACAATTATAACAATAAAACATCAAGAATAAAATTACAATTAAAAAGAACAACCCCATATCCCAACCTCCCCCCCACCCATAAAATCATTAAGCAAAACCATAAAAGGAAATTGAACAATAGAATAAATTAAAAGAACATTCCAGTTAGGAATTCGCTAAAATTACAGGTAGATTTGGGTGAGAGAAATGTCTTCTTCTTGTGGGGAAAACAGGATGAATTATATCAATGAGGGAAGGCTAACTGAAAAAGGCTAATCTGGAAAGGCCAGCTGGAAGAGATTTGTCTTAACGGCCTTTTTAAAGGCTTCTAGGATGGTAATGTGACGGATCTCATCCGGCAGATCATTACAGAGTCTAGGAGCGGCAGATGAAAAGGTGCTCTGGGTCACCGTGGACAGTCTGGTCTTCTTGGGTTGCAGCAGGTTCTTCCCAAGAAACCTAAGTGTGCAGGATGGATTATGTGGAAGAAGGTGCTCCTCCATGTAGTCTGGACTCAGGCCATGTAAGGCTTTAAAGGTTATAACCAACACCTTGCCCAGAAACAAATAGGCAGCCAGTGGAGAGATTTTAGAACGGGTGTAACGTGGTTGGCTATAGATGTGCCCACAACTAACCTGGCTGCCATGTTCTGTACCAGTTGAAGTTTCCAAACTTGGCACAAGGGTAGCCCCATGTAGAACGCATTGCAGAAGTTGAGCCGAGAGGTTACCAGTGCATGTACTACTGACTCTAGATCACCCGATACCAGGAAGCTGATAACAGGCACTCCTGACTGTCGCATCTATCTAAGCTGTCAACTGAAGAGATGAGTCAAGGAGTACCCCCAAGCTGCAAATACAGTCTTTCAGGGGAAGTGTGATCCCGTCCAGCACTGGTGGGCGTATCTCCATTCCCGGGTTAGGGGTCCCTATAGCAAGTACATCCGTCTTATCTGGATTCAGCTTGAGTCGATTTTTCCTCATCCAGCCCATTACTGCCCTAAGACAGTCATTCAGAGGAGAGATGCCTTCTTTAGTCACTGCAGCAGTTGAAAACATAGAGAAACATATCTGGGTGTCATCAGCGTACTGATAACACCCTGCCCCATGTCTCCAGATGATCTTGCCCAGCAGTTTCATGTAAATGTTGAAAAGCATGGGAGACAGATGGCACCCTGAGGGACGCCAGATCTTAGCTCTCTTTTAGAAGAGAAATTGTCTGGAATCTGCCTGAGAGATAGGAACAGAACCACTGCAAGGCAGTGCCTCCAATTCCCAATTCTCCCTGGCGTTCCAGAAGGATACCATGGTCAATAGTATCAAAGGCCGCTGAAAGGTCCAAGAGCACCAGTAGGGTCACAATTCCCCTGTTAGTACCCAGATGGAGATCGTTGACTAAGGCGACCATGGCAGTCTCAACTCCTTATCCTGTTGTAAATCCGATTTGAAATGGATCTAGAAAATCCATTTCTTCCAAGACTGCTTGGACATGGCTGCTGCATCTTTATTTTATTTATTTCTAAAGTGAATCTTCCCCATTGCTAGCATTTCAGGATTCATTAACTACTCTTTACATTGTTGTTGTTGTTGTTGTTGTTGTTGTTGTCTTCTAGTAGTTTCTGACTTATGGTGACCCAAAGGTAGGGTGACCCAAGGGATTTTCTTGACAGTTTGCTTCAGAGGGGGTTTGCCATTGCCATCCTCTGAGGCTGAGAGTGTGACTTCCCCAAGGTCACCCAGTGGGCTTCCATGGCTCAGCAGGGATTTAAACCCTGGTCTCCAGAGTCATAGTCCAACACTGAAACCAGTAAACCATGCAAGCTGCTTACATTATACGGACCCCAACACCTGAATCAGGGTTTTTCACAATGCCTGGAGCCAATTTGGGGTTTCTGCCCCTTGTCCCATATTAAAAAGATTCAAGGGCATTACAAGAGGGGTGCAGTGAGTACAGGTTGCACCAAATGACACTTAAGGGGAGGTGACACTATTGCTTCCAAAAACATCTGGGGGTTTTCTTAGCAGAAATGGGCTTTGGCGTTCACCTATGGAGTTTATCACACGTAGGAAATCCCGTGCAAATACAGGGGTTTAAACTAAAAAAAACCCCGCAAAACACCTGTTGATTTTCACACTAAGTCATATTAAACTTGTGTTGACCCGAAAGGAAATTGGGCAGAAAGTAGACAAAAGTTACACCTTTTTACATCTGGAAAATCCCAAAAGAAAAATGCACTTTGGCTAACAGTGTGTACCACCCCACTGGGTGACATTGCCCTCTGGGCATGTTAGCCAAAGTGAATTTTTCTGAATTTTGGTGTGTGTGTGTGTGTGTGTGTGTGTTATTCTACATGACTCCAGATGTACCCTATAGATGACCCCAGCACCACCTGGCAATGAAAGGCAGGTCACACCAAGGCCACCGGGAAAAATCCCATCCCAAGGCAGGAAGGCAGTTTGGGAGTTGTAAATGGGATCATCATCACCTCCATAATCAGAAGAATGGGTGATGATTGCCTAGATGTCTCACCTGATGAGATGGCTAAAGACGTAACTCCCTTCCAATTTCCCTTGAATATTACCAGACCAGATTACCTTATCTCATACAATCTAACATCTTTTCCCTGTGGCTAATTTTAGCCCTTAAAAAACCCCTGTAAATCTCCTCTCAGTGTGCTAGTTTGGAGTTCATGGGGACACTTTGTTACTATGCTCTCTGAATTAGTTCTGGCCTGGTCCTTCACCCAATGACCAAGACTCAATGACCCATGCCACCTCAACCAATTGGTTCCTGATGCAAGTCTTGGTTTGTATAAGTATCTCCATTAGTTTTGCCTCCATCTATTGAAACCTCCTCCCTTATTTCCTGAGCCTTGTATGAATGTGTGTGTGTTAGTGACTTGCTGTGTAATACTTTAATTGGAAATGTTCACCTTTGCATCATTTCTTGGATCCATCGGCCCCTTGGTATATAGATGGGAAATGGTTTTGTAGGGTCCTTGTAGCCAACCCCCTCTCAATTTGAGCTAAGTAAAATTCCCCTGCATAGATTTTGGCTACAACACTGAGGGACTAGCACAGCTACTGGGCAAGTGAGAAAGGGCATTTTCCTGCTTGTTCAGCAGCCACACAGGACCCTAAATGGGCCCTCCAAAGGCTGCACCACTGCCGCCATCATTAGCACTGGCTGCTGGGGAACAGCAGTGCTTTCAGAGTCCCATGCCTTGAGGGGCCTGTTTGGCCAGGCATCATGGGGAGGGCATGGCAGTTGCCCACCTCCGCACTGGGTGACACCAACTCTAATAACACCACTGCATAGCCCCACCCTTTTTGTGAGCCCTACAACACACACACACCTCAGTTGTTAAAACAAGGACGGCACTCCTGGAAGAGTGCTTCTTCTCTAAAAACTAAGGTGAAGAACCCAAAACTGCCTTCTTTTTGTTTCTCAAAAAATAAAAATAAAAAAGGAACAATAAGAGATGGCTGACACCAGAAATGAATTGCTGACCATTCTGCTTTTGTTCAAAAAGCGTGAAATGGCCCACAGTGGATGTGGGGTGTTCTGTGGACTCTTTGAAGCTGTCCACTTTGCTTTTGAACATGCTGTAAGAGACAACAGGGACAGCAAAAAATGGAATGTGTGTGGTTAGGCTTGCCATAACCCGGTGGGAGGCATGACTCCCCCACTTTCTAGGGGGCATTCCTGGTCCCATCACGCCCTTTTCAATTCTGCCCAGCTCCTGGCCCTGCTGCATCCCTATATTGTGATGAGCGCAACAGCCAGGGCTGGAGCTGACAGGGGAGGGCTCTGCTGCTCTGCCTTGCCCCTCTTGACCAGCCCTCCCAAGGAGCAGGCTTAGTCAGGCAGGGCAACAAGGCGCCAGGAGGAGGAGCAGGGCCAGGCAGGCAGCAGCAGTGGCCCCCGCCCGTCCAGGCAGACCGCTGGGAGAGGGGAGGAAAGGGCCCTGGCCTCTGGGGCAGCCCGGCCGGCCTGGGGAAGGAAAGGGCCCTTTCCTGGAACCCCTGCGCCCCAGCCCTCCTCCTCCTCCTGCTCTTGCAAGGAAGGGGCTCTGAAGTGCCGGGAGAGCTGCCTCACTAAAGGGGAGGGGCACCTCAGGGACCCAGCCGTCGGAGAGGAAGAGGGGGAAGAGCCTCGGCATTTAGGCTCAAAAGAGGAGGAAGGGGCTGGCACCTGGGAGAGGCAAGAGGGCACCTTCCAGGCCCCCTCTTGGGCCCCAGGCTCCCCCCAGGATCGCCCCCGTCGGACATTGGAAGCCCCCTCCCCAGGCTCCCCAACACCACATCCCTCTCCTTTCTAACCCCTCTCTCTGACTCCCTCTCCCCTGTTACCCCACCTTTAACTGAGGCCTCTCTAACCCCCTTCTATCTACCTCCTTCTCTCCATCTAACCCCCCCTCCCACCCCTCTCTATCTACTCCCCCCTCTCCTAACCCAGTTATCCCCAAACTGTGCTCTTGAAGTAATTTGGACTTCAGCTCCAGAATTCAGACTATTGAGTAACATGTCTGAGGCTTCTGGTGATGGAAGTCCAAAATCTCTTAAGGGCACAGTTTGGGACCACTGCTAACCCCCTTATTTAATAATAATAATATAATAATACTAGGATTTATTTATATACCGCCCCATACTGGGAATCCGGAGCGGTTTGTGAAATTCACAGATAGCCAAACTACACAGGCAAATCAGCTCCTGGCCTGAACAGCAGAGCTCTGCTCCTGAGGGCCACAACAAACTACATTTTCCCAGAATTCCATAGCATAGATCCAGGACAGTTAAAGTACTGTCAGACTGGGTTATTTTTCTGTCGGTTGTACTGTAGTCTGAGAGCCCTGCAGTGAGCGAGAACAACTCTGGTGCTTTAGAATTTAAGCCCATCTAACCCCCCTCTATCTAACTCCCTTATTTAAGTATTTTCTAAGCCCCCTCTAACCCTCTCTATCTTATCCTCTTTATCTAACCCTAACCCCTCTAGGTACCCCATCTAGCCCTCCTTCTTAGCCCCCCTTTCTCAAACCCCCTTATTTAACCCCCCTTCTATCATCTAACCCTATATTTTTTTTTAAAAAAACAGCAATTTTTTCATGTCCTCCATTTTTATAAAAGTGTCCTACATTTGAAAACGTTATCCTACATTTGTCCTACATTTGTCCTACATTTGTCCCGGTTTGGAGGTCCTGACTTATGGCAACTCTATGTGTGGTTAGCCCTTTTATAACTCCTAAAAAACTGCAGATAGACAGACAGCAAGACTGGAACTGTATTTATAGTCCCAAATATAATAAACTCACTGAATTAATGGGACTTACATAAGTTATGACTAGCTTGTCAACAATTGATTTAAAGTGTTTAGTAGCAGTTACCAATAGGATTTGTGCCAACATTGTCAACTCCTGGTGCTAAGCCCACAGAACCCAATATTCACACACATTATTATTATTATTATTATTATTATTATTATTATTATTATTATCTCGCCTCTTCCATTTGGGGATTGAGGTGGGTAACAACAACATTTATGCAATACACAATATAAAAACAATAAAACCCACAAAACTCTGACCCAATCCTCCCTCCCAAACTATAAAATTGACATAATAAAACATGATTAAAATATATATCAATACTACAGTGTTATTCTACAATCCGCGAATGACGAGTGGATATAGTAAGAAGGACGGGTGCAATCGGTTCTGGGCGGTTATCACTTAGGGAAGGCCTGTGTCCACAGTCTAACTCACAAACCTCATCTCACAAACCTGACAGCAGAAGCAACCTAAGCAGTTGATTGGGCTGCATTTTTGGAAACACCAAATAAGCATCATAAAACCTGAGTGGTGCTTCCCAGGAAGTCCTGCTAAATAACTGAGGGTATTTAGAAGATTATCACATTAACTTCGCTGCCAGGATAGACCCAGGATGTAACTTTCTTAAGGTGGATGTTATCGCATTCACCCATCACCAGGCAGTATCCAGCCCGTACACAACCCGGGCTTCTCTTGCAGCTTTTCAAGATCAGGATTTTCCCATTCTTGAAAAGATGTGGGACAAACCCGGAGTAGCCCAGGTTGCATACAGGCTGCAATTATCTCCTAAAATATACTTCCTTGGATTATATAGTGCAGCCCCTCTAAAAAAGGATTATGTCTCTAGCCAGCAATACCATTTTGTTTGATACTACATTATTTTTCTTGTTATTATGCAGTGTGTGGTGGTTATCTCTTGGAATGACACAGTCTCTTCCTTTTTAAAAAAAAACTTATTTGTATTTAGGGGGCTGTTATCATTTGCATCTCCTTTCATTTCACAGCGGCACATCCTTTACCCCTTGTAGAAATGGCCTCATTTACTAGCAAGTACAGCATTTTAAGTTTTATTCTAGATCAACAGTTCTTTAGTTTTGGTCCTCCAGTGTTTTGGGTTTCAATTCCCAGGACCCCAGCCAGCATAACTACTGGTTAGGGATTCTGGGAGCTGAATTCTAAAAAATCAAGAGGACCAAAGTGCTGAGAGCCTTATCACATCATATTGTAGTGCTTCAGATTTCTTCCCACAGGAGATGGTTGTAAAAGCGCATCTTTTTTCTACCTGGAAAAATCCATTCAACAAAAACACGATTTTACAACCATCTCCAAGAGGAAGAGAGCTGAAGCAGTATAATGCCACACAGTAAGCCATGGAGAAAGGTGCTACTCTCCAGCTCCATTTCCATTTTGTTTTCTTGTGCAATAAGGCTCTGAGTCTTATCTTACTGCCAGGGTTGAATTAAGTTTCAGCTGTCAGTTTATTTGGCTTCCTCAAACAGAATTGAACATTTTTGTTCTATGCTTCAGACAGCAAAATGTGAGGGGTCAGCCCTGGGAAGTCATGCCAGGAAGGGCAGGAGTTAAAAAAAAACTACCAGAGGATTCCACAGACTATTCACAAAAAAGGAATTTGTTTTTAAGAATTTATTTTGGTATAAACATCCACTGGTTGTGAAATGGAAGAACATTGTGTGAACCACAGCACATAGTTGCTACCTGCCTTTATCTCAGACAGGGTGCTTTGTCAAGTACATAGGCATCTCCTCCTGGACAGGAACTTAGATCTTTTACACCAGATGAACAACTTTGCCTAGCCATATAAAAATGTGCTAATCTCAACTCCATTTTGCTTTGCAAGAATGAAGTTCACTTTAGCGCAACAGCCCCAACTGTCATGTTGTTTGGCTGAGTTAATGTCTTCCAGTAGATACTGATTTAGCCTTCTTCTGTTAATGAGCCTTTACCCACCCACCCACCACAACCTCAGGCACACAGATTTTAAAGCACTGGAAGTAATCCTGTTGTAAGCAGAATGTTAGTGCTGTGTTCTTTACAGAATGTTCCCTGATCAAAACAAAAGTGCTGATTGCTTGGTCCTCAGGCATAGTGCCCATTGTGTTTAATGCCAGGGGCATGTGCAGAACTGGTGGCCAACTGAGCAAGAACAACACATTTTACAGTGTGCACTGTACAATGTGCTCAAGAAGAAAGCAAATCAGATTTCTTCTGTCTATGAGTGTTTGGACACAGATGGTAATAGGAACCCAGAACATGAAAGTACAGATGAGATAAAAAGGGAGAGGCCATTTCCACAAACACCTATGCAATCCATGAAATATATCCCATACCCTTTAATTATTTTTCAAAGAGAACAGCTACAGACAGATGCAAACATATTTGGCCATTCATCATGAAAGGAAAAAGAGTTGCATGGCACCACTGTGTACTGAACCACTTTGGCCATGTGAAGTCTTCACAAAGCCAATTAAGAAGAGCAAAAGCATTTCTTTCACTTTGAGTTAGCTTGATGAGAGTCTCTAAGTTTTGCCAGGATAATACCAGTACAATTCCATTAGCAAGGCAGAGATCTAAAATGAAGCAGGAATGTGAAATTGTGTTCTTGGAATAGCCATTTTGGGAGAACTATAAAACTAGTTCTTGGAAGAGCCATTAAAATGAAACAAGAAATCCAGAAAATGTAACCAAAAAACCCACAAATATAGCTAAAAATATTCTATTCGCAAAGTTCTTACAGAAAACCTGAACCTGCAGTCCTGCCTGCATTAAGGTGGCTTAGCTCTTACTGTCTCATTAACTTCTGAATTTCCCATCCTTACTAAATATCAGTTGATATATATTTTTTAAAATCCATCTGAGCATTTCCTAAGAGAGCCTATGAAGGAAATCAGTTTGTCACATAACTGCAATAATAAAGCTGAAGAGCAGGAGTATTACCTAGAAATGAGATCAACTCAAATGTTTCAAAAATGATACATCTTGTAACTAAGGGCATTTTGCTCAGGTTGGAGGAGCAGCTTTATCATTGATTTGCCATTACTCTACAGAGACTTCGAAGCATGAGGAGGAGAGAACTGATCATTTCAGGATCTGCCTCTAAGGAATGCTAGAAAAATGAATGGTGATTCTACCTCTTTGAATCTCAAATTCTGTCACACAAATTCAGGCCTTTCACCAGTGAGAACAGAAAGAGACAGATCTTGGAATTAATGCTAAGAAATGTTGCCACACTACTATCTTAAATAAAACATACAAGACAGAGAATCCAATGTATTAGATTCACATCCCATGTAAGATGTGAATTCTACAACCTGTGTAGTCTCCACTCAAAATAGGATTGCTTCCATTCTTTCAGCCCAGCTTATTTATGCTGACTTCAGTGAATGAAGAAACCTCTGAATGAGAAACCTCTAAAACACCCTGTCAGATCCTGCAAACTCAGAACTGTGGCTTCCTTGATTGAATCAATCCACCTGTAATGTGGAGTTTCCTCTTTTCCTACTGCCTTTCACTTTACTGGGCATTATGATCCTCCCTTTTAGTTTTCACTATTACCAATTAAGTGTGGATAGGATAGCAATGTTTTAATAATGAAAGGTGACTCTCTTTGCAAATTCTAGTTTGCAGACTCCCCCAACTCCTATGCATTCATTTGGGTTGCCATTAAGATTTGGTGCCTGAAGGACATCCCTACTCTCATCACATTGTGTCCCTGAATCAAGACGTCAGGACGGAATAGCACTTTTTGGAAAGGCCAAACCCTCTGTAGCTTCCATCCTTTCCAAATGTCAGACAATTTTAAAAACACACACACAATTCTGTCTTACCCAGTCTGATTTGCTTCAGGACTTGCAGCATTCTTAACTAGGGCTGCAATAATCAAGAAAAGAGAGAAAGAGAGAGAGAAAGAGAGAGAGAGAAATGATGAAAAACCAAGAACGTGAATGCCTTCAAGTCAAGACATCTGAGACATTCTGGCATTGCTCCAACTGTCTGTCCAGCCCAACAGCTGTTGATGGACGCAGTGCACCCTACCCCACCCCAGATACATTACACTTCCATTCATATCTAAGGCAGAGCCTAGCAGGGGAAAATATATGGATGATTTTAGGAAATAATGCTTCCTACCTGCCATAGTTCATGTTGGCCAAATGCTGCACTAAGCGAAGAAGTACTGTCTCATCCAAGCAACAAACCTAGAACAGATAAAGATTTAATAATTAACAAGAACCTGAGGAGGAACTTGAGTGTGTGGTGCAGTTAAGAATGGGAGAAACATAAAACTAAAAAGAAGAAGAAATTCCAGTTCCATTGTGCAGGAGCTTCAGAAAGACTTCCCGTGATCATGATTACATGGTTCACAGATTGATCCCATGCAAAGGGACATTCTCCCAAGGAACTGTGTAGAGGCTTACAGCATTAAATGACCCAACTGCATGAGGAAAATAATATTGGGATGTGAGTGAGAAGAGGTAGAGACTGAATCTTGTAGCATTTTTTAAAATTTTTATTTATATCTTAGTTTTCTCCTAAATGTGACTCAAAGTGGTTTACAGTATGAATTAAAATAGAGCAACTAAACAACATAGAGCATAAAAATTTAAAAAGCATTAAATGACATATCCAATTAAAACACTACTTTTAAGATATTAACTTAAAAACTCTTGAAATGCATATTGCATACTAGAAAATAGCACAACTATTTGCATATCTTTCAGTTAAGACTGAAGGCTGAAGCAGAGAGAGGGCAAATTGAAGTACCCCCAGAGGGAATTAACAGCCACTGAGAAGGCTGTTTCCCATGTCCTCAACAGACAAGGCTGGGAGGACATTGGCTTGGAGAGAAATGGCTCCCTTGGAGCAGTGGTTGGTGTCACCTGGTGCGGTAACTCATGGTGTCACCCCCCCTCCATTGACCTCCTCCCAGTTCACACTGTACAGAATCCTTAGTAATGGGTGTTTTTTTTTGGTTTTGGTTTTTTTGCATTGATGCTACTTGTAAATTCTAATTCCCATATACCACTGAGTGTAATACTAATAGTTGTGACATAAACAACTAGCAAATTTAAAATTACAGTGTGACCTTGTTATCTACTGAGGTTTGGTTCCAGGATTCCCCGTGGATAACAAAATCTGTGGATGCTCAAATGTCATTAAATATAATGGCACAGCAAAATGGTGTCTTTTATATCAAAAGGCAAAATGAAGGTTTGCTTTTTGGAATTTTTACTTGTTTGGAATATTTCCAAGCCGTAGATGCTTGAATCCATGGATAAAAAATGTGTGGATAAGGAGGGCCAACTATATACCTTCAAATTACAACATTAGTCCTCTCTCTAGCTGCATCTGCACTGCAGAAGTAATACAGTTGGACACCGTTTTAACTGCCATGGCTCATTGCTACGGAATTCTGGGATTTGTAGTTTTGTGAAATTTAGCCTTCTCTGTCAGAGTGCTCTGTTGTCATAACAAACTACAAATCTGAGGATTCCATAGCACTGAGCTATGGCAATTAAAGCAGTGTTAAATTGCATTATTTCTGCAGTTTCAGCCTCTCTTTCTCTCTCTCTGTCATGCACACACACAGAGTGATAGTGGATGCTTGCCAATTAGAAACTTGTTTTATTTTTTATAACCTAGATCATTTTGACAGTTTCAGTTTTACACTCTCTCTTTTTAAAAAAAAAAAAAAGATTCTATTTCACTCGTCACTCTTCTTTACATTGATTAGTAGCTAATGTCCTTCCAGAATTACATCTTGTGTTACTGAAGCCAAACCATTTTGCTTCCTGATTTATTGATATGGGGTTGTGAAAGTGCCATGCTGTCAGATCAAACCTGCCCTTTTCTACTATTTAGAAAGTGCTTCTATTTCATCTCTGCTGCCAGGAGCATCTAAATGTGCTGTAGAATATTACTCCAGTGGCTTCCACTATCCAAAACTGAATGAGCTGAAAGTAACTTTGTGGTATTCCTTTTTGTTCAAAAATTGCCTTTTTTTAAAGTGCAAGGTAAAAAACCTGTGATTCAGTGCTGCCTTTAATACAAAAACATATATTTTCTTTTTCCTCCCCACAATTTGTCCACACTATCGTTTAATCCTATCAACTGCAGTAATTTTGTGATATTGTTAATGATGTCACATTTGAAGTGATGATTTTGCACATAAACACAGAACTAAAATCAAGTGCATTACCTTAGCAAATTTGACTCTATGGCTATGTGGACAAATTAGATTAAAAGCTAAGGTAGAAAAAAATAAGAAAAATGGCAACTGTAAGCAGTGGGCATGGAGCAAAAGAGTGCTGAACCATATCAAAAGAGGATCAAAACAAAAATGGACAGCCCTTCATAGGTTGTTGAACTGCAGCTGCAGGTCCCATCAGCTCCAACCAACATTGCAAATGGTGAGGGATTATGGGAATTTCTAAGCGCCATATGTTACGCCAACCCTTTCCTCTGCATCAGTGGGCATTTTAACACAAGCAGTTTTCAGACAAACTGTTTTTCAAAACAGTTCTTCCTGCAATCTTTTTAATGCAAGCATATAACCTACATTAACCAGATGCCTCTTAGCTACTTTCTTCTCCACATTAAGAATTATCAGGTGTTCCAAACAGAGGGAGAGACATTCAAAGACAATTTAAGCCCCATTCGTGAAAATCACTACTATTTATACATTTCTCATGAGTGGACAGTGATGGATGCAAAGTAGATTGAAGTTTACAGGTAAATCACAGAGGTATTTTGCAGAAAATCTTGAAGGGTTTCTGGCTTCCAATGTTTTAACATTAGCAAACAAAGATTAGCTGCCCAGCAAAAGTGTTTTGAAGGGTGGTTTATAAATACCTAAAATATATGCATACTGTTAGCACTGTAACCTTTGAAAATCTGCCATGGCTAGCCCTGGGGTAATTGCTCATCTCTCAGGCTCAGTATTCTTCATCCATAAAATATTAATATTAGTTGGATGGCTTGGAGTAGAGTAGCTCTGTGTGGCTCTGTCCTGAGTTTTAGAATGATATTCTAGAATCAATGATGTGTAGTAATTAAGACATTATTCAGAACATCAATGGCTGTAACCACACTTCAGAAATAATCCAGTTTGAGACCACTTTAATGCTCAATGCTATGGAATTCTGGGACCTGGAGTTTTGTGAGATATTTCATCTTCTCTGTCAGAGAGCTCTAGTGCCATGACAAACTACAAAACCTAGGATTCCATAGCACTGAGCCATGGCAGTTAAAGTGGGGTCAAACTGGATTATTTCTGCAGTACAAATGCAGCCCAAGTCAGGGATGGGAATGGTCCATCCCATAAATCACAAGCAGCCCTTAGGAACCTTACCGACCGCACACACACCAGTTCTTTTAGGCCCCAAAATGTCATTTTTGGCTGAGAAACATATTCAAATGATCAACAACCTTTTTACAGGGCTCTTACATGCTGCTTCACAATACTTTCTGCTAGCCAAAGTGATGTGTCATCATTTCTGGTTGCCCAAATGGCAGGCACAACAACATGCCCCTACTGCATAGAGCTCTGTAGGTTATGCAATGTGTCTGAAGTATGACAGTCCCAGTTTTGTCATCTTGACTTCCCTGGTGATTTCTGGCTTGATCTGCTCTAGGACCCATTTGTTTGTCTTTTTGGTTGTCCATGGGATCCTCAGCACTCTTCTCCAGCTCCATATCTCAAATGAATTTATTTTCTTCCTATCTTCTTTCTTAACTTCAGCTCTCACATCTATATATGGTAACAATGAATACAATGGCTTACATTATTCTAACATTTATGCTCAATTGTATATCTTTGCATGTTAGAATCTTTTCTAGTTCTTTCATAGCCACCCTCTCCATTCTTAATCTTCTTCTAATTTCCTGGCTGCAATCCCTGTTGCTATCAAAGTTTGATCCTAGGTACAAAAATTCTTTTACTATTTTTCCCCTCATTGTCTAGGTTGAATTTGTGTAAATTATCCATGGTCATTTCTTTTGTTTTCTTTATGTTCAACAGTAAGCCTGCCTTTGCACTTTCTTTCTTGGTCTTTCTTAGTAATTGTTCCAGGTCTTTCAGGTTGTCTGCTAGTATTATGGTGCCTGCCATCCGAGTATTGTAGATCGTTGATATTCCTTCCTCCTATTTCCATTCCTCCTTCTTCTATGTCCAATCCTGCTTTTCTTATAATATGTTCTACATTTAAGTTGAATAGGTAGTGTGATAAGATTTATGCCTTGTCTTCCCAGTTGGGAATCATTCACATTCTCTGTATTCTTTTCTAATAGTAGCCTCTTGTCCTGAGTATAGATTCCTCATCAGGACTATCAGATGTTTTGGCACTCCCAAGTCTTTAATAGTAGCATTAGTCATTGATGAATTTTCCCTGTCAAACCTGTCTCCTTATATATCACCCGTGATTATACTTAATAGTAAATTTTAAACTGTTATTTGGAATCTGATAGTCTCTTACATGCTGTTAATAAATTGTGGTGGTGGTGGTGGTGGTGTGCCTTCAAATCATTTCCAACTTATGGCAACCCTAAGGCTTATTTCATTTCCGACTTATGGAGACCCTATCATGAGGTTTTCTTAGCAAGGTTTCTTCAGAGGAGGTTTGACGTTGCCTTCCTTTGAGGTTGAGAGAGTGTGACTTGCTCAACGTCGCCCAGTGCGTTTCATACCAGTTACCTAAGAATTTTGATGTTTAGTAGTTTTGCAGAAGCAATGAAAGAAAGATTTTTTAAAATTCACCTGAATGCAGTAAAATAGGCCACAAGACAAGACATGGGAAAAGAAATGTAGCCACACAATTTTGCCTGTTTCCTCTTTCATTTACAGATCACATTGTTGCCACTCTGATGAGGAGATTAGTCACAGAAAACATGTCTACTAAGCACAATGGCTGTAGTGTGCATCTCTCAGTGTGTATATCTCCCAAGATCAGAGGCAATCTCTGCCCTTGTATACCAGGTGCTGGGAAACATTTCTTGGAGGGTGCTTTTTATTACTCATCCCTGAGTGGAACAAAAAGGTGAAACCAAATACAGTAAAACCATCTCTGTGGGATCAGACCAAAGGCCTGCCTATATGTACTTCCCAAACAGTTGTCTTTTGGAAGTCCACCAGCAGGACATAAAAACAAATCATCTTTATGCCTTTGGTCTGATCCAGCATCTTATATTCTTAGAACAAACTCAATGGGTGGTATTTATTGTGGGTTAATTAATCTGAAATGAGCTGTGTGTTTGTAAATGATTCTATACAGTTCTTCACAAAATGGTGCACTTTGTACTCCCCTCCCTTTATCACCCCGTCAACAGAAAGCTGCTCAAGCTATCATCAGCATCTTGATATTGACTGTGATCAGCCTTCCTCTGAAACTGCAGAACTGAAAAACAGTAAGCAACTGTTCTTCTTCACCACAGGAGCAAGTTCACATTAACACCATCAGACATTGAAATCTTTAAAAAGGAAAGCTTGTCAGTAAAATTATCAGAGGCTTATCCTAAAGTAGTGCCAGGCTAGCAGGAGCCGAGTGACTCAGTTTTCAGTTTTTGCTTGAATGCTGTCACCATAAGGAAGGTCAGCATGACCTTCCATGATGTATCAACATCAAAGCAAGCTGTTAATTGAAAAGAAAGGGCTTTGGGGAAAACTGCCTTCATCTGATTTCAAACAGTGGCCTTACAAAGTTGTGTTGCTGTTAAATTAACTCATTGTTGGTAACTATAGTTGCCATTAGCAGTGGTCTAATAATTGGCGCTAATCATAGGCCTGGGAACCCCTATTAGCTCCAGCTCCTCTTTATGCTCATTGTTTGAACCCCCAAGCAATCTCAGAGCCATGAAAAATGGGCCCAACGTCGTAACATAGCTGTGCGTACAAAATGGAATCCTGGGGTAACAGAACAGATTGCACCACTTCTAGCTGGAGGAAACATTTCTGAATGGTCCCCTTTGAAAAAATGAAAAAGAAAAAAAGAAGAAAACTTACTGCACACGAAATAGTAAAAGCAATGTCTTATGCAGAGATAAGCAATAACAATCATGACACATTATTTCTATTCCTATTTCTGTGAAAATGAGGAAATTTAAAGGGGTTATGGAGTATAATAAATACTTTGCTAGCAAAATGTGCAGCCTCTAGTATTTTCAGAAAAAAGTGGGAAAGACTTCTGCCTGAAATCCTGGATTTCTAATGATAATCACTGTAGAGAAAATATTGAGCTGTTATTGGCAGTTCCCCTTTGTATGGGAATTAATGCTTTATGTCTGCTGTACACTATGGAAAACCGAGGAGATAAAATAGTCTTCTCCTTTTTATTCATGTTGATCATTACTTCTTACTGTTTTTGTCTGTTCCCAATGAAGAGCCAAAATTAAAATGGCTCATTATAGTTCAGGGCTTTGCAGCTCCATTTGGAACAAAAATTAAACATTTAAACGTTTAGTTTGTAGTAGTTTTCTGTCTAAACTGTACTTTTTAATATACAGTTGTTCCTCTGTGTCCACGGATTCAACTAAATTTTGTAAAGGAAACCTCAATTTTGCAATTTTGGTTTCCACAGGGGGTCCTGGAACCAAACCCCAGCAGATACCAAGGGTCCACTGTATAACACATGCTAATATTATGTGAAACAAAATTGTATAATTGTGACAGATTACATATATAATATATTTTATGTTCCTACAGTAATACTGTGATGTTCAATTTGTGAACAATGTTAATATCACATTGTCTTTCCTCCCCACTCCTGATTTCCCCCACTATTTCCATATTTCCCAAAGAAAATGGAAGGTGGGATCCCCATGGTTTCAAAATCTCTGGGAATTTTACATCTCTGACCTGGCACAAGATAGCTTGTGTGTGTGTCTGTGAGTGTGAGTGTGAGTGTGTGTGTTTGTGTGTGTGTGTGTGTGTGTGTGTGTGAGAGAGAGAGAGAGAGAGAGAGAGGTTATACATTCGCAAAAGGCACAAACTTTTTATTAAAGACAGCCTTCTCTCTACATGTATACAACCATCTGCCTACCTCACTTCAAGAAGCTGTTGATGCCAACTATTATACTGTTCTATTCAGAGAGATTATTTTATATGCTTTTATGGGATATCTACCAATATAAAGCAATAGATTTGCTCATTAGCTATATTTAGGCTTTATGTTGGTAAGAAGTGTGATAGGAAGCTGCAAGTTTAATTGCCATGTCAAGTGCTCATTTCTGTCTACACAAGTGTTTCCAAATTAGAAAAAGGTAGTGGAAATAGAGAAAAGATGGGAGCAGCTGAGTAGCTTTCTGAAGAAAATGTGATGCTTGGGAAGTTATTTTGCAGTTGCTGTATATGTTGCAGTTATAGTTCCAGGGCCCTAAAAATAGTTACATATGATTGGCACCAAACCTTGGCTGATCTTGGAAGCCAAGCAAAGTCAGCCCTAATTAGTACTTGGATTGGAGACGACCAAGGAATGCTTACAGGCTATATTTCAGAGGAAGGAACTAGCAAAACCACCTCTGAGTATTCCTTGCCTAAGGAAAACCTAAAGAATTCATGGGGTTGCTATAAGGTGACAGGTGGCTTGAAGGCACATGAATGAAATTAATTTGCCATTTTGAAAATAATTCATTTGCTATTTTGAAAAATAAAACATTTCTAAAATTAACCTGAATATTTGGGTTGTTTTTTTCTTACTTTAAGAAATGCACTTGAACGTTAAAAGCTCCTTTTGTCCACCTCACTGCTGCCTCAACACCCACAGCAAAGAACAAGACATCAGGTTGATATATAGCATGTGCCAAATAATGCTCCTTTCCCCTCCACCATTTTGTGAAGCCACACCTTGCACATAAATAAGTAATTTTAAAAGTTACACTTGCCTTTCAAAAGTTATCACTTGTTAAATTACAATTCTAATGTAATGTAGTTGTTGGGAGGAGGAGAAAATTACGGGAAACTATTTATTTATCATGTCCATGCCCTGAAACAATGTCAGCCACTTGTAGTTTCATGACTATTCACATTAAATTTACACATTAAATTTTACCGACTGAGAGACCGGCTGCCATTGTGTACTTTCTCCATTTGTACTGGTTATTACATAGTAAATTGTAGGTGTGTTAGAAATGATAACAAACAACTTGGTAGATTCATATATTCTGAACATAGCTGAGGAAAAGGGTGGGCAACTCTGGAGGAGTTAGATTGTGTATGTGTAAAATAATTTTTAAATTGCCAATTCCCAGCCTTCTAGAATGGTTCTTGGGGGAGAAATTGACCATTTTTATTCTTTTTCCCTTGCAGGGAAAGACCAAATGGCTGTTTTGGGAGGTTGTATGTTCACCTATTGTTTTAAATAATCCAGATTGTCATACCAACTGCTTCCCCATGCAAAGCAGAAGAGTGATGCAACATGAGCCAAAAATGTTTTGATGTTTTACTTTGCATAATGTATTCATGCTGCAGCATTTTGGTACTGAATTTGGATTGCTGAGCAGTGGGAATACATAAACTCCAAAGTCAAGGAGACTCACAAAATGAGTTGTATTGCAAAGAGAGGAAGTAACATAGAATAGTTTAAATATACCTAGAAGAACTTGGAGAGTTACTTTTGAAAAAGTAATTGGGTATAGTTTTAGTTCTGACTCCTCCCCAACTTGTTAATTGCTGTTAGAGCTGCAATTTAGGAAAATGAACATTTTTTTATTCTCGGTCAAATAAAGTAGCTACTTTTAGCCACTTTAAAACACTCAGATATGGTCCTACTATTTAATCAAATGGAACACTGACTATCTAAATCACAAAACCCTTCTCAGCTGGCACTGTTGGGCAGCATAACTCGCAAGAGAGGAGACTGGGTAGCAAATTACAAGTAGTTGTCTTCACCACTAGTGACTGTTAGGCTCTGCTTTTGTTGATTCTACCTTCTGTCCCACCAGCCCCAGTTGACATCAGCATCCCCTGATCTGCATGTCATAGGCTACTGGTATAAAACATGCTTTCTGCCGGCCCACCATCTTATCATCTCAGCATCCACAAGACAGCAGAGTCAGGCATAGCACAAACCAATATCTGAACTATGTGATATTTCTCCCCAACATTTAGTGAGAGTAACTATAAAAGTAACTAAAGGCTACGATTATGCTCTAAAAATAATTGTATTGCCCTTCGCTTACTGGTGTAACTAATGCATAGTTACTTATGCATTAGGTACTGCAGTGGTGATTAATCAGAAGTAACTAGATTATGGTTCCTAAATTTGAATTGTACAGTGAGGGTGTGCAAAGTCTTGAAATAAAATAAGTTTTAAAGTAAAAATAATACATGTGCAAATGGAAGAGTTGTTCCTTTATCATGAACTGCTTTCTCTCAAACATCCAAAGAGATCTGTGCAAATTGTGCTCCTCTTTATCCTTCAAATGTATCATGAAGACAGTAAAGGTCTTTTGGAAGTGAAAAAATTAATAATCAAATAAATAACTAAATATAATCAAAAGATTAAAGAAAATATTCATTTAAAAAGCAGATACTGTACTTGATCACTGTGAAAGGAAGCTAACACAGTTACACTATGCTTCTCACTTCTTTCTTGTTTTTTTTTTCTTTTCATAATTTTTGGTTTAATTATTCTTTTCCTGCTGAACATATTTTAGACATACTTATCAATAAGGATCAATTACTTTCTGATGACCAGCAGTCTTCCTAGATATGAGAACAGGCCTCCAGAGCACAAGACAGTATTTAACAGGTTCAGGTCTTCTGTTTTCTTTCCTTAAGCCATCTTTTTAAAACTAGCACTTACCATTCTCAGGTTGGGAGAGTCATTGCCTATGGTCTTTCTGAGTGTGACTCCTACCTTCCATCTTTTTTGATCCCATTTTCTATTATAGCTTTGGTTCCCTGTGCTGGAGTGCAGGAAAGTCTTTGTAGAACCTCCTTAAAAGCTAAGCATTCCACTTGGTGGGAATGGTCATCATTATTTGTCTAATGAGCTTTTCTTCTACCATCTACATTTGGAAAAAGTTCAAAAAAACAAAAACAAAAAAACATGTCATTTACTCAGGCAGCCACAGAGTGTCTTCTGAAAAGATATTAACATTGTTAACAAAGAAGGTCAGCCACCCAAATGGTGCCTCTCACAGTCCATGATTATAACTGATGAGTAATTAGGTATGTGAAAGGTGCTGAACCAGAGAAAATGCCTTTAGAAGGTAGGTAGAAATGAATCATTCACTGTGTTACTGGAGGCCAATTCTGATGTCACTAATGACAAACAGTGTCGAAGGGGGCTGTCTTTTAACCAAATTAAGCAAACACAGCTTCACTGTCATAAGCATTCCGTCTTTCCCTGACATTTCAGGGCTTGCTTGCGCTAGGCCACAAATAATTTGCTCACTCCTTCAAGCCAGATTCTGTAATTTCCTCCAATAGTGTGGAAAAAAATAGTGTGTTTCAAGGACACTGAGATATGTGCAGATATGGGATTGGTCATTCTACAGTTGCCAAGCTTATTGTTGCTTTGTGCCTTCAAGTCATTTTGAACTTATGGCAACCCTAACTCACCCCTAACCTGGGGTTTTATTGGCAAGATTTGTTCATAGGAGGTTTGCCATTGCCTTCCCCTGAATGTGACTTGCCCAAATCACCCAGTGGATTTCATGACCAAGTGCAGGATTGAACCCTGGTCTCCAGAGTCATAGCCCCAACACTCAAACCACTATGCATGTTGACTCTCTGATTTTATCATACGTTTAAGATTTTGACATCACCACCCCTCGATGCCCTGTAGGATTGTTCAGGCAGCTAATAGATGGGATTCTTGCATCCATAAGAGTTCTTGAGACAGGGAGAAGACAGGGCCTTTGGGGGTGGGGAAGCACAGTCAAAGACTATAGTAGACCAGTTGGATACACATCCCCTCATAATGGAAACACATCCCTTCTTATTGGTTCCTAGCTGGATACTCATCCCGTCATATTTTATCCTAAAGTCTTCTTTGAAAGTTCTTTTATTTAATAGGTACTATCATTCAACCAGAGCAGCCAAATACTTTTGGACTTTAATGTATAGTCTTTGGTATTCTTCAAGTTTCAGTCTCCCCACCACTTCAAATTACTTCCAAGTTTTGTTTGGACATCCTTCTGCTGTGAAACTAAATAGATTTCACAGTAATGGTCTGTTCTCTTTCTCACTCTGTCCCCATCTCAAAAATATATGCCAGAACAGCTAGGAGTGGGACCCATACTTCAAGGAAAGAACTAAAGACAAAAAGTCCTTATTATTCTCACAAGTACAACAATCCATTGTTGCACCCAGAAACATTTCTCCAAGGGTTTTTTTTATTGTTATGTGCTTTCAAGTCGTTTCTGACTTATGGTGACCCTATTATGGAGTTTTCTTGACAAGATTTGTTCAGAGGGGGGTTTGCCTATGCCTTCCGCTGGGACTAAGAGAGTGTGACTTGCCCAAAGTCACCTAGTGGTTGAGCGAGGATTCAAACCTTCATCATCCTTTTGCCTCCTCGCCGGACCACCGGCCCCCTTTTGCCTCCTCGCCGGACCACCGACACCACCAGAGCTGCACCTTCTGCCGGGCGGCCTCCTCACGGGGTGTCGGAGGTGCGCATCTGCGCACCACCCCGGGAGTGCCGCCCACGGACTGGGGAGCACCGCGGCGGGACTCTTTTGGACGCTTGCTGGCTTTGGCGTTTGGCGGCCAGAAAGCAAGAGGGGCCTTTAAGAGACACCTGGGGGGAAGCAGGGAGGAGCCCGCCAGGTGAGAGCGGCGGGTATAAAGCCGGGTAACCGGTCCCTCCCTGACACGCCCCCTTTTGCCTCCTCGCCGGACCACCGACGCCACCAGAGCTGCACCTTCTGCCGGGCGGCCTCCTCCCGGGGTGTCGGAGGTGCGCATCTGTGCACCGCCCCGGGAGTGCCGCCCACGGACTGGGGAGCACCGCTGCTGCGCAACTGCGCAGTTACGCAGCTTTTATTGGGTGAGGGAGGCTTTGGACTAGCCTGGGAGCAGAGGATGCCTATGGTGGCTAACCTCTGCTCTTCTAGTAGCCATAGAAGGGTGGGGGGAGGATAGGGATGCGGGGGATGCCTGGGCCGGGGATAACATCTCCGCGGGCGGAGCTCCAATTGAGGTTGTGTGGGGCAGGGGGAGGTATGGTGGTGGGAGAAGGGACTTGCGTTCCAGGGGAAGGCGTGATCGATGCATCATATTTATCTCGCCTTCCTGTCCCCCTCCCAACCTGAAGGACCTGAGGGTCACTCCAACCGTGCCACAAACCCTGTCGCTGCTCCTGTGCAACGCCAGGTCTATTAACAACAAGACCCACATCCTCCACGATATGTTGGAGGACAGTAAGTGTGACCTGGCTTGCATTACCGAGACCTGGCTAGGGCCTGAAGGAGATGCGGTGTGGGCTCAGGCCCTGCCTGCTGGGTTCTCAGTGAAGGACCAGCGCAGGTTAGGTGGGCGGGGTGTGTGTGTGGCCTTGATACATAGGAACACTTTGTCCCTTACCAGGAACCACATCCGACAGACGTCCTATATCGAGTGTATTTACCTGACCCTGAAGGCTAGGGACAGTCTAGGGATTCTGTTAGTGTATCGGCCACCCCGTGCATTAGCGGACTCCCTTAACGAGCTGACACAGCTGGTCGCTGAGCTGATGTTGGAGACGCCCAGGCTTCTTGTCCTGGGTGACTTCAACATCTCCCTCACGGCCAGCCATGTTCCATCTGGTGTGGCTCGGGAATTCATGGATACCATGGCGGCCATGGGCCTGTCCCAGCTGATACAGGGTCCTACGCATTGTGCGGGTAATACTCTCGATTTGGTCTTCTGTTCGGAGGCGGAAAATCCGTGGGTGGAAATAGCTAATGTTTCCCTCCTGCCATGGACGGATCACTTCCTGGTAGAGGTGAAAATCAAGGCCTCTACCCAGATCCCCCCCGGGGGTGGTGGACCTGTTAGGATGGTCCACCCTCGAAGGCTGATGGAACCTGAGAGGTTCCAGGAAGCCTTAGAGGGGCTCACGGTTGGAAATGACGGCGACTCTGTTGATGCCCTCACCGGTATTTGGAATACCGGTCTTTCTAGGGCTATATACAGTATCGCTCCCAAGCGCCCTCTCAGGCCTGCTTCTAAACATAAGCCCTGGTACACGGAAGATCTCCGGGCAAGGAAGCGGGTTCTGCGACGGCTAGAGTACCGTTGGCGGAAACACCTTTGCTTAGACGACAAGGCTCTCCTAGTCCAACTGTTAAAGGACTACGGAGAGGCAATACGAGCAACAAAGAACTCGTTCTATGGTGCTCGTATTCCGTCCGCTGAGTCGCGTCCGGCAGAGTTGTTCAGGGTGGTTAGGGAGCTAACTCAGCTCCCTCCCGCCCTGAACCAGATCCTTGAACCTTCTAAGGCCTGCTGTGACTTGTTTAACGACTTTTTTGCGGATAAAACCTCTCGTATAAGCGAAGGTCTGAACGCCGACATTATAGCAGAACCTAGGGTAGAAGTGTCCAGAGCCTCCGTGGACTATGTTAAACTGGATCAGTTTGAGTTGGTGAGTACCGAGGATGTGGACAAGATCCTCGGAAGTGTTCGGAAAACAACCTGCTCTCTTGATCCCTGTCCCTCGTGGTTAGCAGCCCAGGGGGGACCGGCAGTAACATTACTGTTACGCCGGATAGTTAACACATCTCTGGGGGATGAGCTATTTCCATCTCAACTCAAATTGGCCATTGTAAAACCTATTTTAAAAAAGCCCTCCCTCGACCCCCTGGTACATAATAATTATCGGCCTGTTTCGCTGCTACCATTTTTGGGGAAGGTGATCGAGAGGGCGGTTGCGATCCAGCTTCAGGCGGTCTTGGATGAAACGGATTATCTGGACCCATTTCAAACTGGCTTCCGGGCGGGTTACGGGGTTGAGACGGCCATGGTCGCCTTGGTCGATGATCTCCGTCTGGGCATCGACAGGGGAAGCGTGTCCCTGTTGGTGCTCTTGGACATCTCAGCGGCTTTCGATACCATAGACCATGGTATCCTTCTGGGACGCCTGGCAGAGGTGGGGATCGGGGGCACTGCGCTCCAGTGGTTCCGCTCCTACCTCTCCGGGAGGTCCCAGATGGTGCAGCTGGGAGACGTGTGCTCTGACGGGAGGCCCCTTAAAACCGGGGTCCCTCAAGGAGCCATCCTGTCTCCCATGCTATTTAACATTTACATGAAACCGCTGGGAGAGATCATCCGGAGACATGGGGCGTGGGGTTATCAGTACGCTGATGACACCCAAATTATTTTCTCTATGTCTCCAACTGATGCAGTGACTGGGGATGGTGTCTCTCCTCTCGTGGCCTGTCTAGAGTCAGTAATGGGCTGGATGAGGGAAAACCGACTCAAGTTGAATCCAGAGAAAACGGAGGTACTAGTGATAGGTTCTCCTGGTCCAGGAATGGCGGTGGTTCCACCTGTCCTGAACGGGGTCACGCTCCCTGTGAAGGACTCCGTGCGCAGTCTGGGGGTGCTTCTTGACTCGTCGCTTCACCTGACAGCTCAGGTGAATGCGACGGTCAAGAGCACCTGTTATCAGCTTCGGCTGATTCGCCAGCTGCGCCCATACCTGGCCCAGAGGGACCTAGAAACTGTTGTACATGCTCTGGTAACTTCGAGACTGGATTTCTGCAACGTACTCTACATGGGGCAACCCTTATACCAAACTCGGAAGCTGCAAATGGTGCAGAATATGGCAGCCCGGCTGGTCACTGGTGCTCCCAGGACCAGCCATATAACACCGGTGCTGAAAGACCTCCATTGGCTGCCCATCCGCTTCCGAGCTCAATATAAGGTGTTGGTGATTACCTATAAAGCCCTAAATGGCTTGGGCCCAGGATACCTAAAGGACTGCCTCTCCCCGTACATTCCGCCTCGCACCCTCAGAACATCTGGGCAGCAACTACTGAAGGTGCCTGGGGCTAGGTTAGCCTCCACCACACGGAGGACATTCTCCACGGCTGCCCCAGCCCTTTGGAATACGCTGCCCACTGAGCTCCGCTCGTCTACCACCCTGGCCCAATTCAGGAAGGACCTAAAAACCTTCCTATTTCAACAGGCATTCCCCGAATAAAAATCCTGTGGGCCTCCCTCCTCTTCCGTGGCCAAGAGGTTGGGCTATGGGGCTTTTTGTCTGTTATTTTATTGTATGGTTTATGTTTTTGTATTTTAATCTTTTTGTATTATATGGCTTGTTGTTTTTAACCCTGTTGTAAGCCGCCCTGATCGTAGGAAGGGCGGAATATAAATAAAAATTTTATTATTATTATTATTATTATCCTGATTCACCAAACACCTACCAAGGACGTAGCCAGGGGGCGGGTTTGGGGGGGTCAGAACCCCCCCTATCAGGCCCTGGGGGCATTCAAGCTCCTTCCTCCCCCCTCCCCTCCATTAAAACCACTGCGAGGGTACAGAGGAAAGACAAAACAAAAGTTCCTCTTTTCCCTCTCCGTGGCTTTAATGGAGGGGGGAGGGAGGAGGAAGAGAGGGAGGGGGAGAGAGACAGACAGAGAGAGAGGGAGGGAGAGGGAGTCCCTATGACTCGGTTTCGTTTCCTTCAGAGTCCGGCTTCCACCCCTCCTCCTCCTCCCCCCCTTCCTCCCTCAGGGAGAACTGAAGAAAAGAAAGAAAAGGTGACTTCTAACTTTTAGCTGTTATATCCATGTACAATATAGAATAATAATAATAATAATAATAATAATAATAATAATAATAATAATAATAATAATATCCCTTACCCAAAGTGCTGAGAATTAGATGTATTTTGGATTTTGGAGTTTTTCAGATTTGGGTATATTTATATACAGTATTATGTTTAATGGGATATTATACTGGGAGATGGGATCCATGTATGTTTCATATGCATCTCATAGACATAGACTGAAGGTAATTTAATGCACAATATTTTTAAAATAATGTTGTGCTGCTGCATCCTGAGCTTCAGCAAAACCCTGAGACCACTATGCCTTGTATAATTCAATAATTCAGTCATTGATCTAAACCTTCAGGATTTCCAAGTTTCCTTGAGTTGGGGGTCAGACCAGATGCTCTCAGGGTCAGTTTGGGGTTTTGGAAGTCCAGAGAAAGGAGACTCAGGCTCTACTCTGGATATTTCTCCTGAGAATGGACTCAGGTTTTCAAAAACAGTCATTTCTGGATTTTTGCAACAACAAAAAAGAGGTGGGTCTGTGATGCAGAAAGGCAAGAGGCTTCCTTCCAGCCTTGTTTTTTCTCTTTTTTAAAAGACAAATAGAATAAAATACAGTTAGCTGGCCCTTTTTCAGCATGTCAATGGGGATGCTTTGATGGAAAGTTCCTGTATGGCAGAATGGGGTTGAACTGGATGGCCCTTCGTGGGGTCTCTTCTAACTCTATGTTTTTATGATTAATTAATTAATATATGGAATCAATCTATGATGATGAATCGTGGCTGTGGAGTCCTATGGCCCTGCTCCAGGCAATGCTAGACTGCAGGCCCCATCATCCGGCAGCACCACAGACTGATGGGAACTGCAGTTTAATAAGGCTGCACATTGCAGAAATAATCCAGTTCAACACTGCTTTAATGCTATGGAAAATCCTGCAATTTGTAGTATGTTTTGTGCCACCAGAGCTCTCTGACAAAGAAGGCTAAATGTCTCACAAAACTACAATATCCAGATATTGTTGTTGTTGTTGTTATTTTCTTATATCCCGCCTTTCTCCCAATATACAGACTCAAGGTGTTGATTTTCCATAGCATTAATCTATAGTATATCTTTCTACAATGCAGATGGACACCTCCATTACATAATTTGTTGAGGATGCTTTGACTGGGAGTTCCTGCATGGCAGAATGGGGTTGGACTGGATGGCCATTCTTGGGGTCTCTTCCAACTCTATGATTCCATGATTCTGTAGCACTCTGAGCCTACTATGATTTTAATTGTTTTTAAATGTATAAAGGTATAAAGTCTTATAATGTAAGCCATGCACTGATGGACTATTGCACTATAATTTTATACCCTGCCTTTCTCCCAAAATAGGATTCTCTTAAAGGGGTTTGTTTAATATAAAAAGAAAGGCTTGGAATTAAAAATTATGATAGATAGATAGATAGATAGATAGATAGATAGATAGATAGATAGGTCTTGGAATTAAAAGGTGTGTGTGTGTGTGTGTGTGTGTGTGTGTGTGTGTGTATCTCAAAATTAAAAATCCCTCTTGGAAGTGGGAATGAAATGTGTGGATGCAGCCTGGGTTCGTAACTCAGCTCAGATGTTGGAATACAGTGTCTCAAAGCATGAGCAGAGTGTATCTGAGCATGAACAGAGTGGCTGCCGCTCATTGCTTGAGCAGCTGCACTTTGCTTTATCGAGCTGAATTTATCTGATATAAACACCTTCAGAGGAAGGACTCAGTTTGCATCTGCACTGAAAAAATAATCCAACTGGCCACTTTAACTGCCCTTGGCTCCATGTTGTGAAATGCTGGGATTTGTAGTTTGTTGTGGAACCTGACAGATGACTCAACAGGTCCTCAAAACTACAGATCCCAAGATTCCATAGCACGAAGCCATAACGGAAGTTAAAGTGGTGCCATCGAGGTGTCGCGGGTAAACGCTCGACCCTCTTTTTGTGTCTTGGGGGGGGGCTCTTAGCCTCTCAAAATGGTGGCACTTAGTCTTGACCCCCCCCTTCCCAAAATCCTGGCTACGTCCTTGCACCTACACAGGCTGGCTGGGAGGGAACCATCAACTGATTGTGCAAGCAGAGGCAGTAAATTACCAGCAGCTAGAAAGCATCTTAACCTGTGGGAGTCCTTTAGGAGAAAGGCGTTCATCAAGCAGTCCCAGGCAAAGGAGGCAACAAGAATCAAGGTCAACACCGTCCAAGGGTCAAAGAAGCCAGGAAGTCAAAGGTATGAAGTGCAGAAGCTGGAAACAGGCATCAGGGACAGGAATACTGGCCTGAAAACAGACAAACTGCTTCCAGCACTCATCTTAGGCAGACTCTTAAATGGCCAGACACCAGTAGGTCCTAATCAGAGCTTCCCTGTTGCTGCTTGGTCCGCAGACTGATCAAGTGCCATGTTTCTATCTTTTGTTATATCCTTTTGTCCCTCCTCCTCGATTGTGGGCCTAGGACCTCAGCTGTGTCCTCTGCCTGATCAGCAGGTGAGTCTTGCCTTTGTCCTGCTGGCTCAGGCTGCACTTCAACAGGATGAGCTGGCTGAGGCTCTTCAGCAGGGAGAGCTGCAGGCCATTCCTTGTCTGGGAGACTTGCCTGGGTCCCTTCTTTGGCCTCCCCATCAGACTCTTCCTCTAGGTCCCAGTTGTAGAACTCCTGGCCCATGACACGCATCTCCAGGGTTCTAGTCCAACATTCAAACCACTACACCACTTTGCTCTCCTCCAAGGGTATATTCATGGTTATTGTTTATAGCAGGGTGGGTAAAGTATACCCCCAAGGGACATGGGCAGCATTTTCAACAGTGGCATCACTAGGGGGTGTGGTGCAGCCTGCACTAGGTGACATCTGGTCAGGCCCTCCCCTTGCTCTTCCCCATGCACCATCCTTGCACACGCTCCCACCCTCCTGTGTCCCCTGCATCACTCCTCCCAACCTAGAATCACATAGTATATATATATATACCCCACTCACATCCATACCAGCATTCTCTGAAGATGCCAGCCACAGATGCTGGTGAAATGTCAGGAATAAACTCTTCTAGAACATGGCCATATAGCTCGAAAAACCCACAAAAAACTATGGATGCCAGCCATGAAAGCTTTCAACTTCACACAGAAATAAACATGTTTGTTGTTTAGAGTGCAGCTTCTGCATGTTAATTTGTAAGTCACCTTGAGTCTCTGTATTGGGGAGAAGGTGGGAAATAAATGAATAAAACTACAATAACTTCCCCAAAGTCCACATCATCTCATGGGGTTGTCTTCTCATGGCTTGCTCTACTTTGGTTGGTAGACCTGTCAGCATTTGAGACAGGAGTCTTTCTCAGCCCGCCCCAGAGTTGCCAAAGATTCAGCCTGGACCTTTGGCATGCAACTCGTGTTCCTTTTGTCTGAGCCACTGTGTTTCCCCTGTACTTGAACATTCATTCCAGGTAATGTGCAAACTATGTTTTACTTACTAGAATGTACTTACCACAAATCCATTTTCTCTGGATGGTGAAGCTAGTGCAGTAACTTAGACTGTCCTTACACCAGCCAAGGAGAAAAATTGTCACAACCTCTCTCAACATTACTGGAGGCTTCCTTGAGGTGACTTTGTGAAAACTAACTTTTTTCTGCTTCTCATCCTTTTCTCCTCCCATCCTGCTTTTTTTCTTGGGCTGCTGCCAGCATTTACAGCTGAATCAAGTTTCTCAATAACAATTGACGTCTTTCTTCTGCCTCTTGGAGCTTGGGAGAGTGAAGATGTGTGTCCTTCTGATCACTAAACAAATATTATCACAAACCTGGAAAAGCAAGACATCAGCAGTGGACAGAGGACCTCCTTGGCCTTGGCAGTGAACATTGTCAGCAGTTGTGACTGGATCCCTTTTGTGAAATTGGGAAGAGCTCAGTTGAACTGCATTCATGAAATCCATGGTCTGGCAAGTCTGTCAGGGTGAGAACTTTTATGAATCTCATTTGGTGCCTTCTATATCTATTCTCTCGTATACTTCTTCCCTCATTGTCTATCTTCTTTTGACTCAATTGTGTTAATCTATGATGGTATAGATAACAATTTTGTTAGAACAGTCTTTTAGAATTTATCTCTGGATTGTGCTATTCTTATATTTATGTTCAAACCAAAAGCTGGATAAATAAATGTTGTTGTGTGTCTTCATCTTGTTTCCAACTTTTGGTAACCCCTAAGGTGACCCTACCACAGGATTTTCTTTGCAAGATTGGTTCAGAGGAGATTTGCCATTGCCTCCTTTTGCAGCTGAGATTCACTCAAGGTCACCCAGTGAGTCAGCATGGCTGAGTGAGGATTCAAACCCTGGTCTCCTGAGGTGTAGTCCAATGTTCAAACCACTACGCTAGCTGTTCCATCATGTTACACTCAGAGAAAACAGTCTCAATGGCAAAAAGCAATAGATTGGTCATGACATGTTTTTTTCCAACTGGTTTTTCTTTATGGAGAGAAAATGTATAGCGAGTGACTGAAATTTGGAAGCATAAGCCTAACTAAATGAAGCCACAGGATGTACATAAATGTTGGTTTCCCATTCAGCATTTGTTTTAATGGATCTACTCTCATGGACAGTCAGTGCTGGCCTTAGACCAGTGGTTCCCAACCTTTTGTTCTCCATTTGTTTTGGTTTTCAGGTCCCAGAAGCCCCAGCCAACTTGGCCAACAGTCAAGAATTATAGGAGCTGAAGTTCAAAACATCTGGAGGACCAAAATTTGGGAAGCATTGATTTAGACCATTGTTTATAGCTGTGCAGGTGACAATGTTATAGAAGGCCTCCCTTGAATATCTGGTTCCACCTGATTCTGTAAAACTAAAATGTCCCCTCCTAGTGCATGAGGGTTAAAGCATTAATGGAAGATACTCACTTGGACATTGATGAGAGGACATGGCAAATGAGTGATGGTGCCAGTGAGCAACGAGGACACCTCTTATATCTTCCTCTGCTTGTCTCCTTCTGGGTCTGAGCCTAAGAACAAGATGGGTTCATAACATAGTGAAGACTCTAGATCAGTCGTTCCCAGACCTTGGCCCTCCGAATGTTTTGGACTTCAGCTCCCAGAATTCCTGAATGTAGGCCAAGCAGGCTGGGGGTTCTGGGAGTTGAAGTCCAAAAACACCTGGAGGACCAAAGTCTGGGAACTATTAGGCAAACTTCTCTCCTCTCCTGGACTGACTCAGAAAGAGGAAGGTGGTAGCAACCATAGCAGACCTTGAAACTTTTAGCTGGTTGGTATTCCTTCTCCTCAGCTTCTGGAAGTTGCCTTTCCTGCTCAAACTCAAGTCTGAATCCTTTTCACTTTGAGCCATGTTTCTTCTCTCCCTTAGCAGCAACACACAGCAATTAAGGCAATGAATGCAGAGATGGTCTCATACGGTGAAGGACACCATTTCATGCCCTTGAAAAAGATTAAGAAATAATCGCCAATATTCACAAATGAAGCTCGTCAGGAGAGAGGTGGGACTGGATCAACAAGAGACTTCATTACTAAAAAAATGTTTTAAGTAGGTATTAAACTATTCTTGGATAGTCAAAAATAATACAAAGGAGTGATGTAAGGGGTGGAAGGGTGAGCTTTAGGCAACCGATTCCAGTCGCTTGTTTAGTGTCCGAGGCCATCGATGCTGCCCAGAGGGCTTAGAAAGGTAAATCACCTAAACTGGGCCAGCCTGTTCCCATTTATAGTTGTCATGACAACCACTCTTTGGTATTCATGGCTGTAGCGTTCCATTTTTGGCACCGGAAAAGAAATTATACACACGCGCTGCACCAAACGTAACAATGGAGCGATCTGCAAAGCTGAAGGATGAAAGGGCAGAAATTAACAAAAAGTAATTTGTTGTTTCTAATTAATATCCGCAGATAGGAGTAAGACGCTCCTCCTCCTTTGCCTGCAAAAACTGCCGTGTTCAATATTGATTTTGGCCACAGCCTTTTGATAGACCCCGCATGCATTTCGCCCTCTTTTCTGTAGCTCACTCAAGTATGCAAATTGTTAAAAATCACCCCTCTGCTAAGTTGACAGTCTTGATGGGAATAAGTGCAGCGCAGATTTCTTGACTTCTTTAATTTTGTTAATAACATTGGAAGCAAAGGTAGGCTTCTCTGGAAATGACAAATTTTTATCATTATCTCAGTGAAGGTCATTGCAAGGGCAGCAAGGGTTGCGTGTGCCTAGTTATACCTGCTGCCACAATATCTGATCTGTAAAGTGCTGGTCAGGTTTTGTTTGTATGACAAATGATTGACAAATACTATTTTAAAGCTTTAAAAGAGATACTTACTAAAAACTGCACCACTATAACTATTTAAAATCATGAGGATGCGTTGAACTAGATAATTCCAGTGTGTAAGCACAAGACAGGAAGGATTCATGCCCAAATTCTAATCAAATCCAGTGTATATTAAGCATATAAGAACTGATTGTGCTTCCATATACCCTTTTCTGGAAATCTTTAATGACATATAAGGATAATACAGAGAAGTGGTACCCTTTCAAAGAAATAAAATTCTTTGAAAGTTCAGCTCTGGCTGAAAAGGTTTGTACATTTTTTTCTCATATTTCCTGAATATTACAACCTGCCCTATACTTAAGCCAGCCTTTCTCAAATAGGGGGCGGGCCCCCCAGGGGGGGCGCGAGGCTCTGTTATGCAGAGGTGTAACTTATAACAATTTTTATAGACAAATGATACTATTTACAGTCACGCGGGGGGCACTAAATGTTTTTCTTCTTCCTAGGGGGGGCAGGACAGAAATAATTGAGAAGCACTGACTTAAGCAAACCTAAGGCTGCATCTGCACTGCAGAAATAATCAAGATTGACACCACTTTAACTGTCATGGCTCACTTCTATCAGTTTTGTGAGACATTTAGTAGAAAAGTAGAGCCCCTTTTTTCTGTCAGAGAGTTCTGGTGCCACAATAAACTACAGTTCCCAGGACTCCGTAACACTGAGCCATGCCAGTTGAAGTGGTGTTAACCTGGATTGTTTTGGCAGCGTGGATGCAGCCTAAACCAGTCACCTCAACCAACTGTGCTGTATAAACCCAGCAAGCTTCCTGTTTATCATTATTGTTTTCATCCTGAAGGAAATTTACTTTGCTCTCAAAGTAAATTCATCACCCTTTAATCCTCTGGGTATAATGCAAAAAAGAAAAAGAAAAAGAAAAAGAAAAAAAAGTGGGGCACTACTGCCTGCTCTGACTTTGATGCCCAACATATTATCAAGTGTTCTGCCATCTGGGGGGAGACTGAAACTTTCCCCTTTGGGTTTTACAAATGGAGGCAGGCATTTGTAAATTGAAACCAACAGTTTATTTAATGATGCATGCCTAGATGTCAGCATTCAAACTGAGCTATCTGGCACATAGGCAAACTTACACTTTTCCATAAAAAGGAGGAAGGAAGGGTGAGAAAAAAAAATCAATGTGGCAGTATATTTAAGACTATATATTTAAGACGTTTTATTTTAGCACAAGCTTTTGTGGATACAAACTCACTTTTTCAGATGCAGTGCCTAGTGGTATTAAGGCATCAGGTATAAAGTACATTTATACAGTTATGGGCGTGGGGTAGAATCTATCAGGATTCAGAGAGATGCAAATCATTTCCCTTGCTCAATATTTTCTAAGGGCATACATACTACAGGTCCCAGTGGCCCACAGCAGAAACACCACCAACTTGGACAATAATATTGTAACCCTTTCCAACCACATAATACAGTAAGCCAGGCAGAGAAATGTTCTTTCACAAGGCTTATCCTTCTGCCTCTCAAAACCTACACACATGCAGTTTTGTGGTGACTTGAAGGATTTCTTCTGCTAGTTAAAACTCAGGGAATATTTCAGGGAGAATGACACCAGCCAGGACAACAGTTTACAAATTGTCGTCTGCACCACATGGCAATGGTCACTGCAATAACACATAGTAAGACGTTTCCAAACATTACCAAAAAAGAATTCTACATGGACCCCTCCAGAAGGCTGGCACATGGAATTGGATTTCTACCTAGAATGCTTTTGGCATCATGCGCAAACTGAGAGAATCAGCAAGAGATCACACAATCTCAGCCATATGGAAATATAAGAAGAATATAACTGATTTTCTGTGGAAAATACAGCCCATCCACAGATAACATCTTCCTAGCCACTATGCTTCTTGATCCTGTTAACATCGTGCTTTGTACCGGCAGACTTCATACCCCTCTGCATCCAAAGATGTGTATTTGTATCCACAAAAGCTCATAATGAATAAAAAGCAGTTAGTCTTAAAGGTGCTGCCACATTTCCTCTTTTTTTCCCTCCCCTTCCCTTCCTTCTTATATGCTGCAAGAGATTAACATGACTACATCTTTGAAAACATTCACTTTTCTGTTCATTTTTAATTTTGGATGTCTAGCCAGCAACAGCACAAAACAACGTATTAACCAATGGTTGAGCAAAAGTCATTAAGATGTAATGGCGATTTTAATGCACACACCTTTCCCTTACATTTCAGACTATTATTATTTTGTTGTTGTTAATAATATCAAACACAAATTAATAAATGGTAGATGCTTAATTTGATTTTCATTGGGAATTCAGAGACCTTAGTAACTTTGCAACTTTCAAATTTTCCCAGAGACAAGAATACTTTACTGTGGCCTTATGATCATTCTCTGATCTTTCCCTTCAAGGGGAAAATGTTCAGAAATGAATGCTGGTAAGGACAGTTGAGAAGAATTATGGAGAGAGGAAGAGAGAGAGTGACTGAAGAAAAGCAATTGGATTCTCTCTGACCAGTGGTTGTATTCTCACCTTAGAAAATCAGTATTGCTCCGTAGGAAAAATCCAAAATCCAAACTCAGGTAATACTTTTATTAGAACCAACTAAATTATCACAAAATATTGAGCAAGTATTCATGTTTTTCTAAAATGTTAAGCTTCATCTTCATATCTTAATGTGATACTGCATTTGTATTTTCTGACTTTCCTTAGAAAGAAAGTGAATGCACCACCATACATTGTTAGGCTATAAAATGTCAGAAATATTATGCAGTTACTTTTCTTATGTGAGCAATTTACAGCATGGTTGATGAATGGACTATTTTTAATAGCTTCTCATTTATGGATGCAAACACCACATATTAACTGTACTATTACTCTTTTCATCATCATTCCACAGATCTTTATAATAAAGAAAAGAAGTGGAATATACTAACATTACTCTTTCATTAAAATCAATTTTATTTGCTGGGTATTATTTTCAATTAAATCTATTTCATACTAGATTATTCCAGAATAAATTCAATTTACTCTAAAATATGGGAATGGCCTAAATACTCTAAAGGCATCAGATCGTACCTGATATTGGACACTAAGTAGGGTCAGCTCTGGTTAGTACTTGGATGAGAGACTGCCAACAAATACCAGGTACTGCAGGCTCTATTTCAGAGGAGGGAACTGTTAAAATTACCTTGGAGGATTCCTTTCCTACAAAAGCCCTATGACATTCATGGGGTCGCTGTAACTCAACAGGCAACTTGAAGGCATATAAACACCCACACACACACCTGAAATACTGGTCAAGATCCTACTGAGAGTCAATGAAACAGAGAACTCTGCCAACCCACTTATGTGAGATTAGTGTACCTAAACAGTGTTGAAAAAGTGAAGCTACCAACCTGTGGTGGTGCAGGCACTTCTAGTATCTGATTGGAAGCTTCCCAGGATGCTCTGGCTGCATCTGCACTGCAGAAATAATCTGTTTTGACATTACCTTAACTGGCATGGCTCAATGCTATGGAATTCTGGGACTTGTAGCTTGTTGTGGCATCGGGGCTCATGGCATGTCATACCAGATCAGCTTGCATCGGCCAATCAGTGGTCACAATGGTCATGAGCCAGACAATCACATCTGTTGGATTGCTCTGAAAGTGAGTTGAGAAGAAAGGATATAAAAGATGAGGCTTGGCTGCTTAATGTCCAGATATAGAAAGGCAGCAGAGGATCAAGTCTGTGGGAATGAGTTAAATTAGTTAAATGAGTGAGTCAGTTAAGACAGAGGAAGGGGTCACTGGAGAACAGGATGAAATAGGAATAAGATCAAAATATAGTGGCCCCTTGGTATCCGCTGGGGTTTGGTTCCAGGACCCCCTGTAGATACCAAAATCTGTGGATGCTCAAGTACCATTAAATACAATGGCATAGTGCAATGGGATCAGGATTGCCTGAAAAGAAGGCCCTCCCTTCATCCACCATCTTGAAGGAGAGAAAGGCAAGCCAGCTCCAACAGGCCTCTGAGGGATCTGCTGGACTTTCCCCCTTCCCTACTGTCATTCTCTTCTCCTTTTATGTCTTGTCTTTTTTAGATTGTAAGCCTGAGGGCAGGGAAATGTCTAATTAACAAATTACAAGCCGCTCTGATAGCCTTGGCTGAAGAGCAGGGTATAAATAGTTGATTATTGTTGTTGTTGTTAGGCTGTCCCTTGTATAAAGTGGCAAAATCAAGGTTTGCTTTTTGGAATTTATATATAATTTTTAGTATTTTCAAGCCATGGATAGTTGAATCCATGGATAAAGAGTTCGCGGATACAGAGGGCCGACTGTAAAGATAAATGGATCATTATATTTTTAGAGATAAAAAAATAATGTCTGCAGGTGGCATTTTAGTTATTTGGGAGCTGTTTGGTGTAGGAGGGAGGGAGCTGAGGAAGAGTTTAGAGAATGTTGTTATAGGCTGAGTCTCTCTTATCCGAAATGCTTGGGACCACAAGTCTTTTGGATTTTGGAGGTTTTCAGATTTTGGGATATTTGCATATACATAATGAGGTATCTCAGAGATGGGACCAAATCTAAACACATTCATTTATGTTTCATATGCACCTTTTACACACAGTCTGAAGGTAATTTTAGGTACATTATTTTAAATAACATCAACAACATCCCACCCTTTCCCCAAAACTGGGACTCAGAGCAGCTTACAATATTAAAAAACAGTACAATTAAAACCATACAAGAAGGTACATGAAATAATTTTGTGTATGAAAAAAAAGTTTGTGTAAACTGAATCATCAGAAAACAAAGCTGTCACCACCATAGCACTCATGTGGACAACTATGAATTTTGTAATATTTCCAATTTTGGAATTCCAGAAAAGGGAGACTCAACCTGTACACTTAAGCCAGCCTAGTTTGGGATCCTGCTGTTCATTCTACTGAGTGGTGCCCTGGACTTCTACTCCAAAGTCTTGCCCTGACGGTACTGCTGGAATTAACTTCATGGAAAAGCTACAAGTATAGTGTACTGTTTTTCATGTAAAGTTATTAACCTAACACAACAAAAGGAGCCCACACACGTATGTAATGACAGTAGACTTTTATTAACATATTTTACAATATTGATTACGGTATTTCTAGTTTTGCATTTGATGTGTCAGACTGATTTTGTTTCTACAGTAATGTACTGTACTTAATTGATCATTTATACAAGATACCACACCAGTATATTGGAGGAATAGCAGCAGCAGCAGAACACATACATGCGCGCGCACACGCACACACCCAATTATAGTTTGGACCTGTTATTTTTCAAAGTAAGCCTAATAAAGCAGATTTTCAAAAATGTATGAGATTAATCAAACTTCTAGTCCAGCAGCATGCAGGTGCTTTTCAAGTAGGATTTTCAAACAAGTGCCTTCTCTTTTCTTTTTAAAAAACTGACCAGTGACTAATTCACCAGTATCAAAATGAACACCGTGAAATACAAAGATCTGAAAGTTAAGGCTAATAATTTTACTTCACACCCATATACACATTTTTTTTAAAAAAAATCCACTTTAAATAACACGTTTTATTCCATTTGTAAAGACATTATTTCTTGTGAAATTTAAAACTACACAGAGCAGTCAAATTCAAGCACCCTGTCATAGTATTATGCTGGGAGATGTCAAGAATATTTCTTCTTGTCCACTTTGCCTAAAAATGGCACGATATTCAGAAATGAGCAATGTAAAACTATTATATGTTGCCTATATGATACATATTAAAATGTAACAATGTTTTTAGGGAAGGAAAATGTTTAGTGGAAGAAACTGTAGGCGTCAAGGAAGATTCAAAATATATAAAACTGCAAATAACAACCATATATTTTATTTGATGTTTTTGTAAAAACTAGTGGGCTAATGAGGCTTTTTATTGAACATTGCCATTTTCTTCATATTACTTTGTACACAATTTGCAGCAGCTGCTTTCCTATCACAACTTTGAACAGAAAACAGCTTTCAATCTATTTTATAACTACAGCATTTTTAAAATCAGTCCAGAGATAAAAACTTTACAGCAAAAACTACAAGTAGGTAAGTATCAGAAATGACATCACTCTTTGAAACAGTAAGCACATGTCTGATTATGAAAAAGGAAAGGGAAAAAATTGGCAGTAATGTATTAGGACTACTGGATAATTTTCTCTGCCTGTGGTGTTTTCCTATAAAGGTGCCCATTGTGGTGCTGTTTCAAAGTTCTCTTGTCCCAAGTGCCTTCAACTTGCTACAGTCCTCAATAGTGGAAGCAGACCTCTGTAGACATGTTTCTAGCCTGGGGGCGTAATCAGCTGGATTCAGAGCATGACCCAATGTGATCAAGCCGAGTATTTCATGTGAGTGTATGAGAAGGGCAGCAAAGGGCTTGACTCAGCCTGCCCACTACTCCCTAATTTCTGCCAAGCCAAAAGAATTTCATCTGTTAACAACAGGCTCTTGGGATGCTCCATGAGGATTCGAGGAAAGTTGTGAAGATATATTTTTCATGTACGATGCAAAAAAAGAGGAGGGGGTAATCAGGCACCATACAATTTAACTCCCCTCCCTATTTCCCTATTAAAGGAATTTAAGCAGAAAGGGCAGTGATTATACATACAATAGAAAAAAATTGCTTCAACTCACAGACGTTCCCAAATTAGTCTCATTTGCAGAGTATCCAGCATGTCTTTCTCTCTCTCTCTCTCTCTCTCACACACACACACACCCTGCCCACCACACTGACACGTACAGCTAGGTGGAAATGAGACGTGACATGCTTGGTTTGGTTTACAATGTACCATTTTGGGCATTTTACAAATGCTGTATATACACCAACAGTAAAATTGATTTGTTAGTATTTACTAGTAAATAAAGCTAACTGAAATGTCAGACAGAATACTCTGTATGTATTTGTATTACATTAAAAGCAGCAAGCTATCTATTTTACAGCTATTTCACTAATCTCTGGAGTATATCTATGAAATTCCTGAGAATGAATAAGGTTTTCAGCAATGCCTGAAACTATTTCAATAGCTCTCTGGCAATAAGCGAAATATACTCTAAAATCCTTTAGACCATTTCTGTACAATCTCACAGATCAAAAAGTGTCACAACTCTTTTGTACTTACAGATATATATCAAGCAAAATCTTAAAGCAATACAAAGAAAGGCAAAGAAAAAAAAGCAGTATAGCAGGTGTCCCACACATGTACAGTGCTTCAGCATAAACAAACCCAATCAGGGAAAAATAAAACACTCAATACCCATTTAGGGGATTTTTAAAGTACAATTTGTGCTTGTTATTAGTGGATTAGAAAGCAACGACTATCAAATAAATTTAGATTCTTCACTCAAATTAGAAGGACTAATTGCTTTGCATTTTTAATTATTAAACTTCTTATGACCAGCTCCTAAAAGAGGGCTTCATAAAATATAGCTGGGCTTCAAGCTTTCCGCAGTGAGGAAACTCAGTTTTCATTTGCTTGAAGCTACAGCCCATCAGATAGCATTCAAAACAAAGGCGATGTGATGGTGCAATGCTGGCTGGTGATCTACAAACCATTATAATGTGGTCCCCATCTTTTATTGATGTGATCAAAGGTATGTGATACCCATTGCTGTTCAAGCACTTTGTATCTTTCTTTACATATATAGAGAGGTTTGCCACGCCTACAAGAAAAAGTAAGATAAAAGCAAATTAGCAATCTATACAAGCAGTGAAAGCTGGACCAAAATTATTTGCTGTTTTAACCATCTGCACTGTGTTCAAATGCTCTACAAGACAGGAAGGAATCCTGAATTGTCCACTCAGATCAAGACCCTATGGATCAAAGGACTGATCAGGTTGACTGACTTTGAGAGCCACTTTAAATCAGAGGTGGGGAGGTTTGGTTATCAGATTTCACTGAGCTTAAACTTCCACTGGCTCCAACTAGCATGGCCAATAGTCAGGGATGCTGGAAGCTGTAATGTAATAGCATTTGGAGTCCCAGAGACCCACTCCTCCACCATTCCTGAACTTTTCTTGCAAAGGAGCCAAGTGTATCACCCATGCACACGTTTTCTTCTTCCCCCTAGATAAAACCCCAGCCCTCTTAGATCACAAGTTTTTCATGAAGGAAATGGTACTTGGACATACTACTATCTCTTCCTGTTTACTCAAAGTCTTGTTATAGGACTGTACTGTTAAAGCGAAAAAGGCTCAGTTTAAACTTAGAGTATAGCTAGAATAGGCGCGACTGCAAAGTTACCTGTCTTTAAAAATCTTACCTGAGATCTCTGTCTTCTTCACCATGTGCATCCAAGTACACAGAACCCCAAAGGCAAAAACGAAGACCACGAATTATGATGATTACAGATGCGTTGATCAAAAGGAATATGCCTGTTCCAGCACCACAGTTTTGTGAGTGCTGAGGTTTTATTTTAGAAAAGGTGAGAGAAGTGGATAAAAATTCTTGTTAATGACTTTGTAACAAATATATATCTATTTTGCTTCCAACATATAATTGCATAATATTAAAAACAAGTTAAAAATTAAGCCTCTCTTTTTCACATGGAAGTGTATGAATATTTTTATGAAACTGTAAATTCCAGCTAATGGGGGACATGCTCAAGAGTGAGATTGTAGAGAAAGGTAACTGAATTCAGAATTATTCCCCCAAAGCTCTTTGACACAGGAGGGACACTCCCAGAAGTTTCAACAGGAGAACCTTCCCATGCTAAACTACATCTTGCAGTGGTGGTAAATGATTTGGACAATGAAACTGGAGCTAAGAGTTAAAATGAATCTCCCTGGACCTTCAAACCCAGTATCTGAATTTAAATATTTGTATTAATTTTTGTCACAATTCTGGAAGTTTTTTGGCAATCTTTCCAGAATTGTGACAAAAATTAATACATATGAAAATATTAATATAAAAAAAACTAAAGGCCTATACAGATTGGGAGAAAGGGGTGAACAGAGGCCGCCCCTTTCTCCCCCGGATTGTGGCCGTGCCAACAGCACGGAAACGATGTGCTGGGAAAAAGGAGGCATGACACAGCTTTTTTCCCCGCCGCTGCCAAGGTGCCTTAAGTGTCCTGAAATGGCGCTGTGCGCCGCGCCGTTTGGACATGACACGAATCATGTTGTCATTGTGTATGCCGTAAAAATGGCGACATGCAGAGATTGCGCCCATGGTGCACAGCAGTACTCAGGCACGTGCTGACGCTCTGCTCTCCTGAGCCCTACTTTTGCCCTCAGGCCAGCACAAGGCGCCGGTCTGTACCAGGCCTACATTATAACACAAAAGTTTCTCTGGCACCAGAGCCCTTCCTGCATAGTTTGTGCACAAACATTTTCCTTCCATTCAATGGATGGAGCAGCTCTGCAGACCACCTGTGCCCATGATCATCTTAGAAGCATTCCTCCACTTCACTTCACTGAATGAGAAAGAATTACAAGAGGACTGGAAGGAGAGACACTGTGTGCATACTGCATCATCTGCATCACAGGGGTCTGCTGGGATTACTGGATCTCAGCAATCAATGACAAGCATTCTTAGAAACATTTCCTTTCCATAGCATTTTTTTGTCTACTGTTATCAATTATATCTTACCAAAACACATTCACAGTAGCTCTGTTGCTTGCAGCAAAGTCCTTTCAAACACACAAAAGTGCCACAAACCAGACAAACAGCAGGATCTTTAGGAACCTTGGAACAGACTGAGCAACTTTTTCTGTGATAGTATTGGAAAATAGTATTGTAATTTTCAGGCAGTTGGAGGAGGCGTGGTAAGTCCCATTTGGGTTCCTGTATAAGTAAAATCTGAAAAGAGGGAGAAAAAAGGAAACCATATTAAAATACTCATATATTCTGCCTGTCTTCTCTCTCTCGTCTAACTGTCTTTAGCTGGATATCACCTAGAATACCAGTTCTAGGATACGACAGTTCAAAGAGGATATTGACAAGCTGCAATGTGTCCAGAGGAGGGTGACCAAGATAATGAAAGGTCTGACTTAGGAAGCTGGGTACATTTAGCCTGGAGACAAAAGGTCTCAGAGATATGATATCCATCTTTAAATATCTGAAGGGATGTCATGTAGAAGATGGAATGGACTTAATTTCTGCTGTACCAGAGATTGTATCTACCTATTAGGAATTCATAAGTTTTGAATTATGCTTTAAGCTTCATGTAGTTTCTTTCAAAAACTAACCTTATATTAATTAGTTTTGTTAGGGATAATAGCTGATTAGGAGTTCAGGAAAGAAAAAGACACTAGGAACCACACTGTAAATATATGATGTCTAATGGAGTGCACCAAGAAATTCCAAAAGAAAATCAGCATGTGTTTTATAGAAACACAAAGCCTTTGACAGCATAGATCATGAATGCCCTTAAAGACATGAAAATGTTGCTACATTTGATAGTCCTCATGAGGAATCTGTACTTTGGACAAGAAGCTACCGTTCAATAAAATACGGAGAAACAGAATGGTTCCCAGTTGCCAAAGGGATCAGACAAGACAGCATTATTTCACCCTATCTGTTCAACTTATATACAGAAAATATTATACAAAGAGCAGGCTTGGACACAAGAAAAGAAGGAGTGAAATATCAACAATCTAATATATGCAGACAAGACCATACTACTAGCTGAAAACATCACAGATCTAGAACAACTGCTAAGGAAGATCAAGGCAGAAAGTGTAAAGGCAAACTTATTGCTGAACATGAAGAAAACAAAAATAATGATCACGGAGGATCTACATAAATTCACCCTAGACAATGAAGAAATAGAAACAGTAAAAGAGTTCCCATACCTTGGATCAAACATTGATCAGAATGGGGACTGTAGTCAAGAAATTAGAAGAAGATTAAGAATGGAGAAGGGAGCTATGAAAGAACTAGAAAAGATCCTACTGAACAAAGATATACAACTACGCATGAAAATTAGAATCATACATGTATTCTCTATAACCATGTATGGAAGTGAGAGCTGGGCAATCAAGAAAGTGGGTGAGAAGAAAATCAATTCATTTGAGATGTGCTGCTGGAGAAGAGCACTGAGGAGACTGTAGATAGCCAAAAAGACAAACAAATGGCTACTAAGGCAAATCAAGCCCGAAATCTCCCTGAAAGCCAAGATGACTAAACTGAAGCTCTCACACTTTGGCCACATCATGAGAAGCCACAACTCACTGGAAAAGAAAGTAATGCTAGGACAGTAGAGGGAAGTAGGAGAGGAAGGTTGCATGCTAGATGGATGGATTCTATTGAGGAGGTCACAGATGTGAATTTACAGGAACTAAGTACAGTGCGCCCTTTCTTTACACAGGGGATCCATTCCAGACCCCTCCCTGCGTAAAGAAAAAAAGTGTATGTTGGAGCCCCATTAGAAGTAATGGGGCTCATGCCCACGGCGTGCCCGAGGCTTCTTCCAGTACAGGCTTCCAGCATATGCTGGAAGCCGCGTCTGGCACGCCCGCATATGATGCGGGTGCACTGTAGCAGAAGATAGAGAATCTTGGAGATGTCTCACACACAGGGTCATGATGAGATCAACTTGAAGGCGGTTAACAACAACAAATAAGCAAATAAACAAAATCAACAAAGAGGAGAATACATCATGAGTCATTTGCAACTGGCCACACATTTTTCTGATAATTCAAGATCCGTCAGGGAAAATCTCCACCTTCCAACCTCATCCAGCCTAGTAAGGTCTGGATCTCCACCCTGACTCATCCTAAGGCAACTTGTCAGTTGCAAAGCTACCACCTTTGAGTATATTCTAGGCTGTATTTTCCAGGGAAACAGGGTGACATCTAGCCTCAACATGCCTGCCTAGTACCCTGTGAGAATGAAGAATGCACATAAGACCACACCTGTGAATCCTCTACAAATCATGAGGATCCTATTGCAGTTTGAATAATTAATAAAAAAATGGCTTTGTGGGGAGAAAGTTTGAAAATCTTGAAAACTGCAGAGCAATTTCTATTTTTTTCATTTTTACACACTATCCAAGGCTATGAAATCACATATTCAGTTTCCTGAAGATGCATTCATAATATAATACTTGTATTTTTATTTTCTGACAATGTTTAATATTAGTTATTCTCTCTTTGCTTTGAGTAATTACAACAGTTGTAATGTGTGAGCCAAAGTTAAACAGCCATTCCATATCAAATATGTTTTTAACAAATACACTATTTGCTGATGAAGAAAAATTTAATACCACAGCTAAATGAAAACCAGTTTGCTAGAATATAACTACCTGCACACATTTGAAAAGAATTTCTTACATTTAAACAGGATTAAATCTAAAGGGGCAAACATTGGCCAATAGTGCAGTATAACTTGTGGTCTGAAACAATGTACTAGGATGTGGCAGTGTTATTTACCTACCTTTACTTGTTTTGTATGGTTGTTTGAGAATGAAACCAATTCTGAGCACCACTGGGATATTATGTCAAAGGGTGGCACAGACCAATCAAGACAAGAGGCACTAGAGAACTGCGATGATTGAAAAGATGATAACAAGCCCAGGCAGTTGGCAAGAACAGTAAACTCTTCACCTTCCTATTAATCATAAAAGGAGTTACTTTCAGAATGGAAGCCAAACAAGGAAGTAGTAAAAGACAATTATCCATTATGATATATCTCATGAAGAACAACGTTTTCAGTTTCAGTATAAAACTTTCTCTTCATTATGCATATACATCCAGCACAAGATCATAGCTCATTGTACTATGGTTAATGCTTGCATCTCTGTGACATATCTTTAAGATGTTTACACAATTTTTTGCATATATGAATTTCCCAGACACAAGATGAAGACTTGTCATAGTAGCTTAATATACACTATATCACCATGACAGATATAACAAATTAGGTTTTCATAATACCTGACAGCTGGGTAGCTCCCCTCCAAAGAGATGGTGCTGAAGAAGGCTAGTGATCCTGAGAAAAGGTAGGCAGAATTGCTGCAAGTAAATCTCTATGGACTGTGGGCACCAAGCACTAGTGCTGTCCTAAATTAGTGTCAAAAAACAAAACAAAACAAAAACCAATAGTAAACCTCAATTAGTGGGATTTTACTCTGGAAGAATCCATAATTCTATTCAGTAGTTCTACTGGTGGATAAAGAGAAATACAGACTTAACAATCAGGTATGTGTATTGTTTTCAAGCCACCTGCCAACTTACAGTAAACGCACAATTTTCATAGGGTCTTCTTAGGCAAGGTATTCTCAGAGGTGATTTTGCTAGTTTCTTCCTCTGAAATTGTTTGTTTATATCCCTCCCTTTCCCCAAACTGGGACTCAGGGCAGCTCACATTAAAAAATAGTACAATTAAAAGCATACAAAAATAGTACATTAAAACAAGATTAAATGATTACAATATTAAAGCGTGTTACATGTTAAAAGAATAGAATACAATTAAAAAGATAAAAATGTTAAAAATATTTTAAAATGTAGCCCACAGCACTGGTATTCCTTGACAGTCTCTCATCCAAGCACAAACCAGAGCTGGTTCTGCTTAGCTCTGGTCATGACCTTTAAAGCCCTATACAGCTTAGGTTCATATTATTTGAAGAACTGTATCTCCTCATATCAACCTGCCAGAACACTAAGATTTTTGGGGAAAGGTTTTCTCTTGGTCCCATCACTATTGCGGGCTGACTTGGTGAGGACACGGGAGAGCACCTTCTCAGTGGCTGCTCCCACCCTCTGGGATGCCCTTCCATGGAAAGCTAGGCTGGCCTGCTCCCTGCTTGCTTTTCATTAGCAAGCCAAGACATTTTTATTTAAGTAGGCATTTGAGAATATTATCATATTAGGGTGGTTTTTAAGGAGTGAGTGTATTTTAGTCATGCTTTTAACGTTTGTATATTTTTATGTGATTTTATTCTGCTCTTAGATTATTTTAATTGTTTTACACTTTGTTGTTGTTGTTTTTTCAAATATTTTTATCTGTGAGCAACCTTGGGCCCCTTCTAGGAGAAAGATAGCATAAAAATGAAACAAATAAATAGCTCTCAAGATGATGGGTGCCTTTAGTGTATTTAAGCCCTAACACAATCAGATAGTTAGAATTACAATAACATATGACTGACACATCCAAATATATAAACTATACCATGGCTGGATCTTCTGTTTCCTCTTGCTCATAGATCTTCCCTTTAGAGAGTTCACTGATCACATGGCTCAGTAGCACTTCCCAAGTCTTTTTTGCATTGGATAGATTCTGTTATTGAAAAGAAATCCATCATCAAATCAGTTTTGATCCAAACGACACAGTGCTCCACTCCATAACTGAAGTAACCTGCCAAAAATGGTTCCCTGATTCTTTTCTTGAAGGATGCCAGTATTTTGCACATACATCTATATAGCCCAAGCTAAGGAATAACATGTCATATTTCTGCATGAGGGACATACAATGCTCTATTTGGGGAAGAAATTACCAGGGAGGGAGGAAAGAGCCACAAAGAAAAAAATTGTGTTCACATGGGATGCATTTTCACTTTAATGGAGATGTGGGAAGGACTGAAGCTCTTTAATTCATACCTAACCTGTAGGGAGAGACTCTTGAGAAACCAGTGGAGCTTCAAAAGCCTGCATGATGTATTTCATGTTTTTAGTTGGCCCAATAACGGTACTGCTGTTTTATTGGATTTTGGAACTTGTTGCATTCAGGTGTATGCATACAGACTCCAAAGAAATGTTTACTTGATCCACAGCTACTAAATGGAATGGAATATAGTCTGTTCTGGAATCCACACTTCTTCCAAACTAAAAGATCTATGCTAGGAATATATTTATTACAATTTCAAACTCCTTGGAGAAAAGAGCTGCACCTTCAGTAAAGGTTGGAAAACCTTCTGAAGATGCCCTGGAAGTAGTGGAATGTCATAATGTCATAATTCCCTAGGTACAGAAAAAAATATGGTTGTCCTTGAGTATGAATGACAGATGTTTCTCCCTGCTCACATGTACTCCCTGTGTAGCTAATATGGTGCTGGGGGGGGGGGGCTGCTGCTGCCATTGGTACATAGGACAGAATACACATGCACACACACTGCTGCAGTAACATGTCATGGTTTCTTTCTCCTTCCCATTTATTTTTGGAAACATTTTCTATTAGCTTCTCCAAAATTTAGGAACAGCTGGTAGTGGAAGTGGGGGATAAAATACTGGTTTTTAGTTGCCTAGAAAAAAGATCAAGACTGTTGAGTAGAGAATTTGATTACACCATACTTTTTTAAAAATGATTCTTCCTTAAAAGGATCCACTGAAAAAGGAAGATAATAGACATGCTTATAACCACACGTGAAAGTGACATGAAATTGATAGTTCTGTTCACTGTATTGTAGGCAAACCCTGTGGATGGCATTTTCTTTTTGTTTGAAGGCAAGAAGCCATGGCCTGAAGGCAAGAAGTCATCTGCCTTTGACCTATTTCAGAAAGGCAGCAGGGACAGTGCTGATAGTACTAAAGCCACATCAATCCCTTCACTGGGAAAGCAATGCAATGTTATTTCCACTGAGCAATTTCTAGGAGTTAGAAATGTCAGCATTAAGTCACTACCCATGCTTTCTTTCCCCCATGTACAGCAGTTACAAAGGTAAGCTAACAAACCAGTTTGAAATCAGGGCTTGAAGTTGGGCTTACAATTTCTGTCTTGTTTAGAAGCAGAAAACCCAGAGCTGAGTTTGTACATGACACTCAGCTGTTTCTCGCTAATGTATTCCAACTTGCTAAAGTGTTTTCTGCTGAGGTGAATGGACAGCATTCACTAGTATGCTTGTTTGTGAATGGTAAAGTTAGCATTCATAACAACTTTTGCTTGGCTTTTTATATGAATATAGCCTGTGCTTCACTGCAAAATCTAAGGAAAATACTATAGCCGATATCCAGCAACAGCATAAGTAGCTCGGGGCACTCTAGGGAAGACTTCAGATCTGTTTTTCTACTACCAGTCACCTACGATCATTCCTTTCCCAGAGGTGTTTGACATGCCTATGTTGCCATCACCATGGACACAAGAAGAACTGTAAATGCTTTGCATTCTGCCATTACAAAGCATCTGTATATGAATGCAAAGAACTTAAAGAACACAAATATATCATACTTTCAAGCAGAAACTGCACCCTATGGAATCCTGGGCCTTGTTATTTGGTGAGACACTAGTGCTCTCTGACTAAGAATTCTAAATGCCTTTCTCTGAACTGCAAATCCCACTATTCCATAGGGTACTGCCATGGCAATCAATGATAGGATCATGTGTACAGTGAAAAGTTCCCAAGGATCTGGAATTCCAATGAAGAGCAAAAGGGTAGGGGACAGGATGAGACAAAGATATTTTGTTGCCAGAGGCAGAGTGGCTGATGGTGTGTTACAAAGTCAAAAAACATAATGCTCTCAGCATGCAAAATGTTGATTTTAGAGGAATGCTTTTGTTTCTGACCAGTAGAAAGAACAAGCACAATCTATATTGGCTGTTTACTCAAAGCACTGAAGATGGCAGTACCAAAATCCAAAGAACTGAGGTGGAACAGATATAAATATCTGCCATAAGCTACAGTATTTTCCACTGATCAATACTTTGTTCCTTCACTCCTTTGGGGTAATTTGGCCCATGGTGTGTAAATACCATGAGGAATTATTTCTGGAGTTTACTTCTATCCATGCTGTTTCATCAGAAATGTCACTTACTCCAAGACTTGCTATCCAGTAAATGTGAAGAGGAGTGCAAAACAGTCCAGATCCCAGTGATAACACAAGCATGCACACATAAATAAAAGAATAAGTACATAATGCAATAATGTGAGATGAAACATAAGAAAATTAGTGACTGCATGAACAATATCTACACCAAATACAAAACAAACTCATATTCTCATCAAATGAATCACTAAGAGGAATTTCCACCATCCCAGCCCCCTGAAAAGAGACATGGTTTTTCTCCCCAACAAGCCCTCCATCAACTGTGTGACCCTAGAGTAGTTTCCTCATGAATATAATACTCCAACTCTCATGTAGAAATGCTGACATGAATAAGAAGAAGCAGTCAAGACAGTTCAACTCTGGCCAACCAATCAGCCAGGCCTTCTGGCCATGATACCCTGTGCATTCTCCAGCATTATCACTATGGCAGAATTGACCTCCATGGACCTCATGGAAAAGGCAAATACGGTTGCCCCTCCTAACTCACAGATCTGAAATATCCACAGAGGGGTGACCTCCACTATTTCCAATGGTGCATGCACCCGGCGCACACACCCAAACCATGTACACACGGGGGTGTACCCCATTCAAGCCCTATGAGGCATGAATATGTGCAAGCCTCTATTTTTGCGGGGCGGGAGTCCAGAACGGATCCCCCACAAAAAAGGAGGGCCAACTGTATTCCTCTCTTCTGTCCTTCAGAGCAGAGTGGGAGAGGAAGGTTTAAGTGTAAGTGGCTCTACAAAAAAAAAAACAGCTGACATTCCCAAGGACAGTGAAGATCTGGGATGGTGGACAGTTTCTCTCTGTGATAAAGACTGATCTTGTATTTCAACTGAGATGTAAAAACTGAACTTCTGTGAAAAAGAAAAACAGGCTGCAATGCAGTATAGTGCTGTGCACATCTATATTCCAGAGAAGGCAAGAGGATTAAATGTGCACAACTGGAGACAGAACAGCATCCTTGGCATTCTACTTGCAGTTTTTGACAAATCAACAAACCTTTTTCAGAGCTCCTGAGTTCATCCAAGTCATCCTATCTTCAGTACTGCATTTAACAGAAAGTATGACGAGAGCTTGCATATACAACAGTGTGAACAGCACCTTTGTGATACATATAAAGTGTTCTAGAAGTACAAAAACAGACAAGGTGATTCAGGCATTTCAGGTTAAGATTCATATTTTTATAAACCAATCATAGTCCACAAGTTTGCAAATAATTTTTAAAAACAAAAAATCTAAATGGCAAATGCACAAAATTATATTTTATAAGGACACATAGACAATGGTGTCTTTCAGGCAGAAGTCATACATTTAAACAGGCTGATTTAAATCAATGTTTTACTTTTGGTACTGTAGAATTTTATTTATTTTAATGTGTGTTGCTACTGCTCATTTACTGATGTAATGTTTTGGATTTTGAGCCACCTTGACCACATAAAACAAGGTACATAAAAATACATTTAAAGAAATTATAGTCTTTGCACTATCTGGACATTTTAACACTCACTTTTAACTCTTGCCTAAACCATTATATCAAAGAGGGGAGGATGGTCTTCCACTGCAAGTCAATGCAAAATGTTCACTACTTTCTAGACCGAATATAATAAAATAATCTGGTTTTAACTGAGGAACTAGCTAGGAGGTCCAAGTAAATCTGAAGCCCACACTAATAATAATGAGGGACAATTTGCTCTGGGTATCAGAAGTACTGTGCTTCTATTTTATTTTCCAAAGCGAAAATTACAGTCAACAGATTGTACACTTTGTGAACAAACTTTTATCGCAGTAGTATAGATCTACAGAAAAACTTGAATTTGTCGACAATCCCCTCAAGAAACTACTAACATTATCAATATTCAAAAAATCAGTTTTCAGTAAATGCGGCATATAACATCTCAGCAAAACGTGCTTAGCTGACATTAAATATCAAGCTAAATGTCATGTGCTGGAAGGCTACAACTTCAGTAAATGAGCTTGCCTACCAAGCAATGCAGGGAAGAGAACAACTATTTCAGTTAATCTGGAAATGGCTACTTTGCCAATATTTCACTGAATCTTTGTTTGCCAAGGGAAAGGAAGCACAGAACACAAGAATAGCTCAGGGAACATATATAAAGATACGCACTGGAAATGGGAAATTCAAGTGTGAACCAATTGGTTTTTCTTGCCGTACCTATACCTAGGACCAACAGAGACAGGAACACGTATTTTTTATTTATGGAAGCAGTCTGGCTATCTGGGGACTGCTTATTATGAAAACTGTATTAAAACTAGTGTTTTATTTTTGTATTTTAATAATAACACGGGGTATAAATACCATAAATAAATAATAAAATAAAATAAAATAAAATATTAGGTTAATTGAGGGATGTGTATGAACACAAAGAAAGCTCTGCTATTCTTCCTTTCTCTAGGCTAAGAATGACTGCTTTCCTCCTTTCTCACAATTTGCCTTCTACATTTTCTCTTGTTATCTGAGCCCTTCTATGAATTCTTTTAAACTAGTTAACAAATTTTTGAAGTGGAGTGGCCACTGCCGTCCATATGAGGCCTTGGTAATGATGGACAGAGAAACCTTCGGTTGTTTTTTTAAAAAATTAGCCTGGTAATTTGTTTACAAAGGAGTGTTGAATCATCCTATAAGGAGGGAAGCATGTTAGCCCTGTCCCTTCCCATCTCCAGTCCTGTTGTTCTGAGAGGAATGAATGAGAGAGCTTCCCTACCCACGTTTGTTTTGCATTTAGCTGAGGACCCTGATTTTTGTTTTAACATTCTAAATCATGTGGACAATGCCCACAGGTAGGAGAAACTACCCAGTACAGACTCAGCATTTTCCATATAAGGAGAGTGGGAAAATGAGACATGTAGGGGTGGCGCTGCTACACCTCCCTTTTCATGCATTGATTTTAACATGCTTTGTAAACAAGTGAATTTGGAGATATGTTTCTGGTGGTACATGTTAAATGGCATGAACCTTCCTATCCACAGTGGGTCAGGGGCTCCTTATCATTCCCAGTTAAAGCACACCTTAGGAACACAGTCTCTTTTTCTGAAACAAATTCTGTATCACTTTTACTATGCTTCCACAGATCAGTGCAAATTGAATATCAAAATAAAGATAAACTAATATTATTATACAACTGCAATGCATTATGATGTAAAAAAAATCTCTTTTGTATTTTAAGCAGGTATCCATTCCTCCTATATTTTAGAAATATCGACCGTCTTCAACTCTGTGATAATCCTTTAGCTCACACAGAGATTGCTCATGACCTCCTGCCCTTTAAGCCCTCCATTTTAAACTGATGAAACAACTGACTGCTAGTGGACTGACCTCTAGCATGACGTTTCCCTACAATCATAGAGTTAATTTGTGTTCTCTCTTTTGAGGCTGCTTCAGATCAATCTTTCAGAAATAAAAGACTGAATAATATAATGGCATTTATTTTGCCTGAATCAATGCTGGATTGGAATAGATAATGAAGGCCATTCAAGAGTTACTAAGATAGTTAATACAATTCCCAAGATCTTACATGAAGGGCATGAGATCTGTACACTCCTTATTAAGTGCTAATTTTCTCAAGGAATACTATCTAGGTATCCTTTAAAACAAAGGGCTCTTGGGTCAAATTGACAATTTGACAGATTAATTCCAGGAGTATAAAATTGTCTTAGAGGTATTAATCCGATATATCACAGACCAAGAAACAGAGCTGTATTTTACCTGCATGTAACATGTACCTCATGTACTGGCAACATGAAGAACACAGCAGTCAATTTGTGCAGATGCATGCAAGCATATCACATCTGAGCACTTTGGTAGCTGGGGAAAACTTTCCCTTCCTTTATTATCAATTTCCACTGCTGAAGACATAGGAACTTCTTCAGGGCAGGAAATTTTTATCTTACATTATTCCCAAGAATTTTCATGGACACTAATGATGCAAACATTTGTTGTTGTTGCATGCCTTCCAGTCATTTCTAACTTATGGCAACCTCAAAGAGAACCTATTACCAGGATTTCTGGGGCTGACAGCACGCGACTCATCCAAGATCACCCAGTGGGTTTCCATGGCCAAGCAGGGAATCAAACCCTGGATCACAGGCATGCTGTTTTATTTTAGAATCTCTCAAACAAATCAATAACAGTTAAGAAGGAAATAAATTGATCTATTTATGCTAAATACTTCTTACAAAAGGGATAAATGCAATTTTAGACACAGTTTTGACTGAAGTATTCAAATGGTCAATTAACTGGGTTCTGAAGGGGGGGGTCACTTTAAAAGTTGTCATCTTCATGCATCCACAGGACAAAAGGCTCCTGATACAGATGATTATGCCTTTTAATGGAACACCTCAACCAAAAATCACAGCTAAAGCTAGTAGCTGGTCAATATACTTTATAGTGTTCAAAAAAGGAATGGTAATTTATAATGCTTACAGTAAATGAATCCTGTACATTTGCAGTGAAAAAGAAATCATATTTCTGAAAGGTGCATATGAATCATAAAATTAAAAGCTTTAAAGCTGGCAAAATAAGCAGCACTAAATTATTTCTGCTTCAAAAATGTCTCGGGATTCCAGGAATGTGTTTAAATTTATACATTATAACCATGACAGATACTGTGTTATAACAATTATTTTTGTCATGTGTGACACAATTGCCACAATTTCTACAGTTAAATTAAAATAAATTATTCGCTTTCACCCTTAGGCATTCACAGTTCAATGTGAAATATTAAGCAGACCCAATACAGTAAACAAATGAAGGTCAAACAGAAGGACCTCCCTTCTCACCCATAACTCAAGGAATTTAATAGTTATTCCCAGCCCTCATGGTTTTACTGTACTGTTGTCTGATAAAGGTGAGAGGCCATAGATAAGCCTGTCAAAGCACAACCACCACCACCACAAAAAAAAAAAAAAAAAATCTGTTCAATGCCAACTTCTAGAGATAAGGAAAAGTCATAATTTGAGCACAAGCAGCAAGCAAACAGGATTTTTATTTGCTGTGCTTCTGAAAAGCTGGAACATGGGAGGGATCACTGTCACTTGTTTATTATATATGCATTTTGTGTAGCATACCTTTGCGCAATGGCTGTGGCATGGTTAAAATCTGGATAAGCAGAAGGGATGAGACGTCTCTATAAAGCACTGGAACCTCTGGCTGCTCTTCATTACTCATCCTGAAAAATTACACACAAAAAAAATCATTGTATTTCTCATCATAATCATTTTATTTCTCACAATAAACTATTGTATTTCACAAATTTGTCACCGCCATAAGTTTTTAAAAAAAACCAAAACTCTTGATTGTAAGCAGTTCAGACACACAGGCATGTGCTGAAGGAGAAAACCTGTGACTTGAAGCCCCCAAAATCTGGTGTTTAGATCCCTCTCACTCTTCACAAAAACTGAACAGCTTCCTCTCCTATCTCTGTACCGCAGTTTTGTGTTTGATCTGTTTTAATTAAGCCAGTTCCCTCTCTGCTCCACACCAGTATCTTTGCCGATTGAGGACTCCTTCCATTTCTCCAAACTTTGTTTTAATATCTCTTAGGCATCTGCTTCTGTCTTTTCCTCCTTCATGTTTCTTCATTAGTATTCTTCTAAGACCTCCTGCATGCATCAGCACAGATTTTACTTATACTTTCAGGGTTCAACGACATGTTGGATGTAAACTGGATGGACAACTGTGGCAGGCTCAGAGGTCAATTCTGTGCTCTCTTGGAGTCAAAAATGGCCAATAAAAATTTGAAGTAGTGGGATGTCTATTTCCATTTTGAAAAACATGTATTTTTAATGTTAAAAGTATACAGGCACCTGCAACTATTTAAAAGATTAATGGAGTGTACTGAAGACTTCCAGGACAGGGAATACACACATATCTGCCCACTTGGGGTGACAGTCTGCAGCAGCTGCAGGTACTGAGGGCCACAAAAATAGTCTTGCCTGTTGCTTAAATTTGCTTCATTCTGATAGAATTGAGCAATGTTACACACAGTGGCAAGGTTTAGATATGTTTCTTTAGCAATGTCAAGCATGTTAAACTGCTCTCTCATCTATCAACAACCTAAGCAAATTCTTCATCATGACACTGAAAACTACCTTTTATAAAGTCTGTTTAAAGTATGGAAATGATCCATACTGCAAGGCATATAAGAGAGGCTGATAAGTGTGGCTTCCCAAAACATTGCAACAGAGGCAGTTAATAACAAACTAATGTGAAGTCTGATAGTGAAAAAGCAAAATTATTGTACTGTAAATGAAAATGAATCATCGTAGCAGAAAGTGTTCATAGCTCTGTATTACATTGCACCCAAAGACAATGACAAAATATTTATTTCCTAACTGACAAAAAGTGGTGAAATAGCATTTCTTTAAACTGTTGAAATCATCAGCTAGCTGGCACATGTGATTATATTTTATATTCTGTATTTTTAGCCCATGCTTCAAAATGAAAGGACTTAGTGCTGATCAAGCCTGCACTGAATTGTATTGCACAACAGGGTTTATATGGTTTTAGCTGCTTCCACCAGTCAACATCCCCCAATAGCCTTCTCGTAATTTGAATTATTTCAACCTCCATCTTGTGATAGTGTTGATTTATCTTCACTACCATGGAGTGACTCCTATTTCCTTGGAAGTATTTAGTTTGTTATATATAATAATAATTAATAATTTGTTTTATTTATATACCGCTATTCCAAAGATCATAGCGGTGAACAGCAAGTAAGCTAATTAGCAAGTAAGCTAATTACTTTTAGCGACCTCGGAAGGATGCAAGCCTGAGTCGAGCTTGGGCCCTTTTGCTGGACTTGAACTCGAGTCGCAACCTTGTGGTTTTGAGTGAATGGCTGCAGTACAGGCATTTAACCACTGCGCCACCAGGGCTCCGGTGTAGTTAAATTATTATGGATCTTCAAAGTTTGCACTGCCTGATTTTTACCACTACTGCTTTGCTTTGTTGATGCAAAACTACCCAAAACATGTCTCTAAGTAAATATAAATAAAGACATGGCCTAAAGTTACCTGCATTAATATGATAACTCAGCCACTCTCAAGCTATGGAATAGCCTGCCAGAGGAGATCCGATATATCACCAGTCTTGAAAGCTTGAAAAAGGCAATCAAGACGTATCTCTTCCAGCAGGCCTTCCCAGCTTAACATTCCAACAAACCCCTGTCAGTTTATCTATTTATTTAGCAACCGCCCGCTGCCTCTGCCCTGCTTTTAATAATTGTTTTAACAATTGTTAATAATTTAACTGTATTTTATTGTGGATGGGAAGGTTGGGAGGGTTTGGGATAGAATGGACAATGAGATGCTTATTGTATTTTATGGATGTTTTATTGTTAGCCCTTTCGATCTTTTTGAAGAAGCGGGATACAAATAATTTTTTATTATTTTTTTTTATTATTATAACCCCATCAATTAAAAAGGTCAAGAAAATTTATTTGGGGATTAAATATTTTTGGATAGGATAGACTGGGGAAATCTTGTGTATAACATCTATAGTTCATTATTTTTCTTGAAATGATACAAAGAAGCCAAAATATTTAGTTCCACCTGATGACTTCAAAGTTTAAAACATGCTTCACACAGAAACCTGTGCAGAATGATACTTACTGCAAATTTTCATCACGTGCCAACTGTGTAAGTTTCTTCCATGGGTTGAATGCAGAATCAATGCTATAGAGTCGCATATGCATTGCCAATACGTGGAACAACTGATCTAAGGGGTAAATAGAACAGTTTCTACAATCACTTAGGAGACAAAATCTATAGACTATTTCCAGGTTCTTGGAACATAGAGACTCAAGCCATAAGAATGCAAATTTACTTTATAGACACCATAATTCTTCTATTACAGTTACGAGATTTCTTGCTTACACATTCTCTCTGCCTAGTTCTTTTCTATATTTTGCCTCCAAAACAGAATTGGAAGCCACAGAGCTTGTAAGCACAAAACCCACACAAAATTTGGTTGTTCTGTCTGAAATGGGTCATCTTGCCAATAAAATAGTTGCCTATAAAGTAGTTAAATTATAAAACAGATAATATCTAGAATAGGTATCAGCACTTAGCACTGTCCAGTTAATCTGCAGATCACGATATGCATAAATTCTTATAATGTAGTCTTTATACATGTTTATCTCTGTTTTTCTTATTACTTTATATGCTTAAACTGATTGGTCAGACATCAGGTTTGTGGAATCTACTTCGCTTTGGGGGAAGGGCATGAATTCTGAAATCTAAACAGAGGCTGGTAAAAAAGACATACGTATACTGTACCTAGAATTAAAGAATCTTGAACCCTGAAATGCTGTGAGTTCCAGGATTGAAGAGAACTCACAGACCTTTCACACAAAATCCATCCTTGGGTTTTTCAAGTATTTCTGATTTCTGCAGTATAATTTGGAGCTGCTGTTAAACTGCTAGTCAAAAATCCTTGCTAAACTACTGTAGACCATTGAATATCTTACCAACAGACTTAGCCTTTCTGCCCAGCTCTGTTCTACAACTTCTATTTAACAATATTAGAAAGAGTCAAGGTAAAAATGAATCATATCAGAACAATGCCAAGTTAATTTCTTACAAACACAATGGGTTTTTAAAGGCAACTAAGGGCCTGAACAAACAGGCCAAAAAAAGATGGCTTCCACACATCTTGGGAGTGTGGCAATTAGATGACGCGTGCCCCCAAGACACGTGGAAGACGTGTCAAACTTGAGTCCGGGCCACAGAAACCCAGCCCAAATGGGAACATTTTTCCGCTCCAATTTGGGCCAGTGGCAGAGGGTGCCCTCGAGATTGCGGTGTGTGGTTGCCACAGTCCCAAGGCTTCTTGGGTGAGGGTGTCATCAAGCCCCCCCCCCCTTCGTGTTGGTCTGTTTCCCCACATGACACCAGATATCTTTTGAATGAAGTCTTACAAGCTCACTGTTTACAAGGACAGTTGGAAAAATGGACACAATTCAGCTGTGATATGACATGCTATCCTCTTCCATTGAACTCATATATTTGTTTTTCTATTTAACTATGATTGAATTCTGTAAGCAACTGATACAGAGAACTACTCTGTAACAACTACTACAGAACTCTCCTGCACTACTTTTGTTGTGTTGTTTGTGAAACTTTTAATACAGCAGTAGCTGCATTTCAGTGCAGCTGAAATACCTTAATTCAACCTTGGATTCTTGCGAGTAGTATGAACCAGTCTAAAACAGTTCATTTCAGAAAGAGTTAAATGAAACATGACTGTTGCAGCATACATTTATCCTGGATCTGTAGAACCAAGGTGATGTAGGAAGAATTATATTCATGATTTAACCTCAGTATTAACACAGACTGATATCAATAAATAAATATCCAGATAAGGATTCTATCCTTTGTGGTATTTTTTACCTATTAATTACCAGGCTATCCTTCCTTCAATCTGTTACTGTCTTTGAGACCCATGCAATGTGTTCTGTTTCTTCTGATATGCTTATTTACACTTAAATCTGTTGTAGAACTATACACATTTTGATGCAGGTTTAAGGATTAACATATAAAAGCATATTCCTCCTTGTATTTGTGGATCATTTCATAATATCTGATACCACCAGTGCCAGTTCATAGTCAGATTTTTCCAATGCACTAAACAGATTATATATACTTCCTCTACTAAATGAAAATCCACTCTTTAGCACTCTTTATTTTATTTTAGTTGTTACCACCTGAGCAGACTCCTGGAGATGCTACATTTAAATATAAATCACGGAAGGAATCAATTTATTTTCCACAAATAGACAATTATTCATACACACTTGGGAGGCCAAAACTGTCTCATGCTGAAGTCAGCTGATTCTAGCAGAGCTTGAGGGCTGTAATTAACTCCTGGGGTTTGTGAAATAATGGAAGGCACAGATGACATTGGAACTGATTGCTGTCACCTGTTTTCTGAATCAGATAGAGCAAATGAAGGCAAAACAAGTTCCCATTTCTCCTGCCAAAGGATTCTAGTAGAGAACTGCATTTTACTTAGAGCCTTTTCCAACAGGCAAATGTATTTTGGAGGCTTTCCAGGGGGGAAATGCTCGCTTCTTTTTGTTTCTGTAATGCTAGCAGTGTCCAAGGTTGCAGGAATAATCTATCTTGACACCACTTTAACTGCCATGGCGCAATGGTATGGAATTCTGGGATTTGTAGCTTTGTGAGATATTTAACCTTCTCCCTCAGAGAGCTCTGGTGCCACATTAGTAAGGAGATAAACGCCTCATGGTTTGAGATGGTAAACCTTTTATTCAGTTTGTTTTGTAAATGTCCAACATGTTTCAGCCTTAATGAGAAAAGGCCAAAATGCACTTGACATTGAAAAATAGTGAATAAACAGTTGGCCATCTCAGAGCACTTGGTGCTTGTCTCCTCACTGTTTTCTGCATTTCAATGTGCTTTTCAGCAATCTCTCTTCACTGTCATATTAAACTAAACCACAGGATTCCATAGCAGTGAGCCATGGCAGTTAAAGTGGTGACAAAGTGCATTATTTCTGCAGTGCAGCCTAAGTGATGGCATCACACAGATCACAAGATCCAGACCTTTAGGAATTTAACAAGCTTGATATAATTCCATTGCCCATATTGATGGGAAAATAGCCCATCTGCTCTCCTCATGGAGACCTCCATTTGATCAAAGAGCCTTCCATCAACAAAGAACACTACCCTTAGTTCTCATTCAGACATAATGCTAGAACATGGTTCAGTATAACATGTATAAATCTTAGACATTCTGCAGTCATTCTGGCCTGGTACAGATGGACCCTGAATGATGCCCTCGTCAAATGCTAGGGTTGCCTCTGGGTGGAGCACCCACACACCCCATAACCCTAGCATGTAACTAGGGCATCATCCTTGCGCTAGCGCCCAAATGAAGCAGTGCAGCAGCGATGTGTTTGCACTGCCGCAGACTGCTTACGGCAGTGCAAAAAAGAGCCGCTTTTTAGCACTCCTTTTTTTGCTGCGCAGAAGCACCACACCATTTGGTTGCTGCGGTGCTGCTGCGCAGCAACGAAAAGCAGCCCCAGCCCACCCTTTTGGGCCCTTCTGTACCGGGCCATAGTAATGTAGTCATATATTTCTTCAGCATATTGTTTCCACTGGTTTTTATTTGTACCAGCCATACAATGAATTCCCCTGCTGGTCATATAGTATCACTACTTTTAGTGTATAAAAGTACACCAAAAAAGTATTTCCCTTTGATTTCTCAGATCTTGTGAAAGAGATATCTTGTTCTTCCTTTATGTTGTCATCTTCTTTTTCTCTACATTGATTATTACAGTATTTCTCTTTGTTGCCCCACACAAGTTGCTGAATCGTTGCATTCAAAGTTCTGACCCTATTTTTGTTACATTTTACTTTTGCTTCGCATCTGCCCTTAACTACTTGAAGAGTATCATCTGTCATACATTGTGCTTCTCTTTCCTTTTGGCTGCAGCTAATCTGTTTTTGCATTCCTCCCTGACAATGTCCCTGGTTTCAGTCCAGAGTACTTCTGGTCCCTGGTCCATTAGGCTTAATAGTGCAAATCTATTTTTCACATTACTTTGCTTCATTTCCTGATTCTAGGTCAAATTTTCCTATAATCATTGATTCTGTTCCATTTCCTATTTTTGCATTCCAATAACCTATGTTTAACAAGAAGTCACATGCTAGGGTGCATCAAGAAAAGTATAGTGTCTAGATCAAGAGAAGTAATAGTGTCACTATATTCTGCTCTGGTCAGGCCCCACCTGGAATATTGTGTCCAGTTCTGGGCACCACAACTCAAAAAAGGACATAGAGAAACTGGAGCATGTCCAAAGGAGGGCGACTAAAATGGTGAAGGGTCTGGAAACCATGTCCTTTGAGGAACAACTTAGGGAGCTGGGGATGTTTAGCCTGGAGAAAAGAAGGTTAAGAGGTGATATGCTAGCCCTGTTTAAATGTTTGAAGGGATGTCATACTGAGGAGGGAGCAGGCTTGTTTTCTGCTACTCCAGAGAACAGGAACCAGAACAAGTAAGTGCTGTTCAACAGTGGAACACACTCCCTCGGAGTGTGGTGGAGTTTCCTTCTTTGGAGTTCTTTAAGCAGAGGCTGGATGGCCATCTGTCGGGGATGCTTTGATTGAGATTTCCTGCATGGCAGGGGGTTGGACTGGATGGTTCTTGTGGTCTCTTCCAACTCTACGATTCTATGATTCTAAGTGCATGATCAATTTCCTCCTGGACTCCAGCACAAATCTTTCAATTTTTTCTTTTTCTGCCTCTGTTGTTGGAACATAAACTTGGATTCTGTTATATTAATGGTTTTTCTCTGGTCTTATTTATATTATTCAATCAGATTTTGTCTTATATCTTTTGAATGCTTTTGCTACATCTCTCCTCATTAATGCCACCCCATTTCTTCAGATTTTCATTTCCTAAGTAAAGCACAGTGACTCAAAATGTCCCTTTCCTGTCTACTTTAATTCCCTCACCCCAGGTACTGCAATATTTATATGTTCCATTTCTTCTTTTACTATGTCTAGCTTCCTGATTCATGCTTCTCACACTCTATGTTCCTATAATACATGTTGTGCAGCTTCAGACTTTCTTTTCATATCTCTGATCATATCAACAGATCAATGTACTTTTGCCTTGAGTCTAGTTACATCACTGATACAGCACTACTGAATAGTTGTCCTCTGCTATATTCCAGTAACTCACTGACTGCCTTGCAACCTGAAAGTCTTGTCTTCTGGCACTATATGCTGTTTCATTTGGAGTTGTCTCATCATAGGGTTTTCATAGTAAAAGACATTCAAAAGGGGTTTGCTGTGCCTCCTTCTGTGCATTATTATTATTATCAAGTATTAACTATGATGCCACTGTCATTTGTCTGAGAGATCTTCCACCAGTCTCTCTCTCTCTCTCTCTCTCTCTCACACACACACACACACACACACACACACACCACTAACTGATGTTGCCCAGGAGTTATTTGGCATATCAGGGCTATTTTAAGCTACACTGGTATCTCTGGATGAGCAAAACAAATGCAATTAACCTCTAGCTTCAATGCTTGCTGTACCAACAAGGTACATGGTTACAAATGAAGTTCAGAGAAGCCTTTTTCAGCTTACATAACAGCTATTTTCCCCAAAGTTATCTGTAAATAATACTAAGGCTGCGTTTTTATCTTTAGCTCTTTTAATTTTTGCAAGGCTCCTTCAGTCCCAGGGCTTAGAAAAGTCAGGATATAAATTATTAAAATCAATAATAATAATAATAATAACAATAGGCATGTATTTATTCGCACTGTTATTGAGGCAGATGTTCAGGCCTATGGAACTTTATCGCCGGGATTCCATATAACAAGAACTACTTGAGAACAACCATCTTTATGCTATCCCCCTTATTCAATCACTGGTGCTAACAAATTGTAACTTTTTTATTTGAGGGCCACAAATAATTAATGAGTAGAAAAAACAAATACGTGTTCTCGCAGCACATCAGCAATAAGAAACATTGCATTTGCAAGACCTACTCTAAAGAAAACAATAGACTGATTACTTTAGCCCTACATTGCCATTCAGAGTAAGTCTGACAGCCCTAAGGGCCATCTATAACAAAGGCAGGATACAAACCGCTGCTTTGCGGTGGTCTGCCGCCGCCGCCGCCGGTTAGTCCGCGGGGGAGCCGGAGCCTCCACACGGCGCGGCTCCCGTGCAGACCGAAAAAGAAGCTCCAAAATGGAGCTTCTTTTAGAGTCGCGTTTGCGACGTAGCGAGGCGCCAGGGGCGCACTCGCTACGTCACAAAGGACGTGACGCGTACGGACGCTCAGCGTCCGATACACAAAGATGGCGCCGGCCATGTAGAAGGGCCGGCGCCATCTTGTACGAATGGAGTCCGTATTAGGCCCAGGGGCATCTAGAAGAGACGCCCCTTTTTTAAAATGGGACGTCCTCCGGACGTCCCAAATGCCGGTTTGTAACCGGCCAATGGAACGGTTATTTGGATGTGTGTGGGGAGAATCTTCTGTAATTATTGCAAAACAAAAATAATTTCTTTAATGAGAACTTGGTGCTGATTTTTGCTACTGGAAAAAAACAAAAGGGCTCAAACAGTGTCTCCATATAGCCAGCATGGTATAGTGGTTTGAGAATTGGACTACACTTTGGAGATTAGGGTTCAAAACCCCACTCAACCATGGAAAACCACTAAGTGACCTTGAGCAAATCACAATCTCTTGGCCTCTGAGGAAGGCAAAGGGAAACCACCTCTGAACAAATCCTGCCAAGAAAATTCCATGATAGGTTCACCTTACAGCTGCCATAAGTCAAAAACAACTTGAAGGCACACAACAACAACTGTAACCAGACCCATTTTTTCCAAGAAATGGTGTAATTTACTGAAGCTGTCCACATGAGTGGCTGAGATAGTGACACTTTTTCTTTCAGTTTACAAAAATTTTGTTTCATACATTACGTTACACTAAAATAAAATAATGTGCATAAAATTACCTTCAGGCAATGTGTATAAGGTGTATATGAAACATAAATGAATTTCATATTTATACTTGGGTCCCATCTCCAAGATATCTTATTGTGTACATGCAAATATTCCAAAATTACTCTGAGTGAATTCGAAAAACTCCTAAATCCAAGACACTTCTGGTCCCAATCACTTCAGATAAAGGAGACTTGTCCTATATTCTCTTTCTCCTACTTCCCTGATAACATATCTTCTGAAGATTACATACAATTTGGACATTAATGTTCTATATGATGTATGTAGTTACTACAAATATCTGAAATTTTAAGTTGTAAAAGCAGGAATGAGATTTGTGCAGGCCTCCAATTGTTTTGAACTGCAGCTCCCATAATCCCTCAATGTTAGCTGTGCTTTATAAGGCTCCTGGAGTTGCAGTTCAACAACATCTGGCGTGCCAAACAAGTCCCACCCCTGTTGAAAAAGGAGTAACTTAAATGTTTAGACTTGGCTCTTGGTTCTTCTGTATCAGCCATCAGCAAGGGTGGTTACATTCATCATTCCTAATTTTCCTTCACAGTGCACACCTACTCCCTTAGTGTAGTCTACTAAACAGCACTTGACCTGTTTGTTCCCACATCTTCATTGACACGTGCTGAGTAATAGCTCACTTTGGACACTATATTCTGCGTTTGATCTAAACAAACTTTACAACTGTTTTAAAACAAATGCAGAACTCAATCACAAGAGAGTACTTCATTACCTAAATTGAAAGGAATGATTGAAAGAATTACTAGAGATAAGATCTATAAAGCTTTAAAATTTTATATATAAACTTAACAAGATAAGTGGCAGAATATAACCAACTATGAACTGCTTGCTTTAAATGTACCTCAGCAAAAGGGAAGGGAAGGCAAGCAAGCAAAAAAGCATCTCCTATCCAGTGCCCCAAAGCTTCCCTAGTTTTCCTTTGCCTGCCCTACAGACCAATTTCATCACTATCTGTGCTGAATAATATTTTTTGTGTGGGAGACTGACTATTCTAGTTTCTTATACTTGAACCTTATACTGAACAACTTTCTTGTCCAAAATAAAAATCACAGACTCCAAATCAGAAACAAATTACTTGCAATTCTTAAAAGTTAAAGAACTGTTGGGGAAAACTAGGAATCAGTATATTTTCTAATCAAAATGTTTTAAACTTGACTTTGGAAGTCAGTCAGAGGACCTCAATATTTAAAAATACTTTAAAAATATTTTCAACTTGACCTTATTTGAGTCAGATTACAATAAGATATAAAATACATACTTAGACATGATCTCTTTCCAGCTGTGCTTGCACCTCCTAGACACAGATTGCCTCCACGGTGAACCAGTTCAAGTTCCAAGTTTGTCCTAAGTTTAAAAAAAAAGGAATAGTCTCTATATAAATTATCTACAAGTTCTAAAGAAACAGTATAGTTCCTGCAGGTTTACTTTAGATAACCTTAGTTAGGTCTGTTGCATTGTTTACATTTCTTTTATTTTTTAAAAAGAAAAACCTATGTCAACAAGCAAATTGAGTGATGGTGTAGGGGGGGGGGGGAGTTCATTTTATACAATGCCTAATGCAAAAATAGTTCAATTTCATCTAGTAGCAGAAAAATGTATGCAAATTTCAAAAGGTATTTTACTATGAAGCTTCAGTATGTACTGCTGAGAATATTCAACTTAGAATGTTGAACGTTCACCTGACCTTTCCCATGAAGAGAATTTTCTTTTAAAAAAAGGTGCACAATATCTCTCAGTATTTCCAATGCCATGTGATTTTAAACTATCTGTATTTTCCATGATAGCTGGAAAACTTTGCAGATACACCAGTATTTTAATATAATAATACATGGTACAGCCTAGCTGATTTGTTATGTTTTCTGTCAAAATGAGAGCCCACAACCTATCACCTGAATGGACACTTTAGGTGTGCTAAATTAAGCCATTAAATTGTGGCATAAGGTGGACTATACTAGTCGGAAGAACGCAGAGAACTTGGAAGAATTTCAATCAAAATACAGTATTTTGTGAAGATTTCAGCTGCATCAGTCAGAAGAGGGCTCTCTTTGTATAGAATGTTTGTTAAATATATTCACAAATTACTAAAATAGTAACATTTCAAAATATTAATATCCCTAAGTTTGCAGCTTATGTCGCCAATTTTTGAAGGAATACTTTAATCCTCCCCTACTTCAGGAAAAAGCAATTTAACACTGATAATGTTCAGGCTCTGAGCTCCATCTGGTTGCTGCTGATAAGACTATCCATGTGACAAGGGAATTTTCCACTCTTCAGGCGATTTGCAGTGTTCACTGAACTTCTAAAAACCCACCAGCAAAGAAGCTAAAACACAGACTTTATATTACTGGACAGAATAGGAAATGCAGACCACATGTTTGTTCACCAATTTTAGTAAGACCAATATTTATTTCCACCAATTTAAAGCATTTATACCCTACTCCACACCTGGAAAGTATTCCTGAGCAGTTCACATCACAATAAAAACAAATCAGTCTTTAAAAAGACATGACACAAGGAGGAAAAAGGCACACAAGAAAATTTGGGCAGTAATTCTTAATGTTGTGTGGTTCTATAACAAGTGGTTGTAATGAAGTTGGACACTGTGGGTCTTTTGGACATAAGCTGGAATGGGAACAGATCCAAGCCCAAAAGAGCTAGTCTCTCAGCTAAGCTAATCAAGTGGAAGGCTAAGGCTGACTCCTGTCAGTGTTTTCACAGGCACCATTCAAAGAACTCAGCCATTCTTCTCAACAGGAAACTACATGATAATCTCACTTGTTCTGTTAAGAACGGCTATTTCTCAACAGCTCCTGCTAACAATCTGATTGAAGAACACCGTGACTTCCAATGAAAGGAGAAACTTTCTAAGCAATATGATGCTGGGAGAAAATGTGCTTTTTGAAAAGACTTCCAGTTTATTACAGTTGCAGCTATGCTCCCACTGGAGGAGAGAAACAATGGTGAACTGTTACCAGCATTAATCTATTCCAGTACAGCTCTTTTACATGGATTATTTAGGTTCTACTGGTCATTATCCCCAAGTGGTCTTGTGTACAGATATCATTGAAATAAGAGCTCTGTTTTGTCTGTGCATATTTGGTAAAACCACGGATAAAAATGTCAACAACACGGACAGGAATCAAACAAACCTCTTATTGGACAGCAACTCCCACATTCCTTGCTGTTGGGAGTGCAGGCTAGACCTGCTGGGAGAGGGGATGGGAACTGCAGTCCAACATTTAGAGGACCACATGATTCCTAGCCTAGTCTAGCCTAGTCTAGGATAAAATCAACGTTACAGACAAGAGCAGTCATCAGAAGGTGCTTTCACAAACAAGTCATCAAAATAAGGTGACGGAGCTGTCTGTAAACTGTGCCTACACATTCAAATGTCAGTATTACAGCAACATATGGATCCCTAATGTGTTATCTCAGCGATCAATGAGAATAAGGGAGAGCAACCCCCTCCTTGTAGATCACATGTCAGGGTAGCCTGTTCTGACCTTAGCTCTTGGAGGGAGAGCTCCTGCCCACAAAGAAGTGGTAGCAGAGGCATCGAACGGTTGATGGGCCAGCAGGGTTGATCCAGTGTTGGTCTGACTGGACTATGTACACAACATCAGAGCATCACATTGGACTTGGCCAGGTGCACGTGGTCGCCATCATGGCTAGCCTGGGGCCAGTCTGGGACATAAAGCTTTGGAAAGGCCCTGGATTAAGCAGCCAATGTAGATGCAACCTTACTAAGGACAAGCCTGGATGTAATTATAGTTTCAAATTCTGACATACCGTATATACTTGACTATAAGTCGAGAAATTTCTGCCTACTTAGGGTGCCAGGGGCTAGGCTTACCTCTACCACGAGGAAGTCTTTTTCCATTGCAGCCCCGGCCCTTTGGAACACGCTGCCCACAGAGCTCCGCTCAGCCACCTCCCTGGCCCAATTTAGAAAGGGTTTAAAAACCTTTCTATTTAAGACCGCATTCCCCCAATTAGAGTCCTAGTAGGCCTCCCCTCCTTCGTATTCCGCAAGAGGACTGGCTAACGGGGCTTTTATCCTGTCTTATTATATTATATGTGTATTTAATTTTTGATGTTTTTATTGTAATATGTGTTGTTTATTGTGATGTAAACCGCCCTGATCTCTGGAAGGGCGGTATATAAATAAAAATTTTATTTTATTTATTTATTTTAAAATGGTGTCCAAAATCGCGGGTCAACTTATCTACGGGGCAATGGGGTACTTTAACCAAGCCTCTCCCCAGCCGGGCTACCTCTGCAAGAGATAGCCCAGCTGGGGAGATGCTGGCAAGGGTGCCCGATTTCCCCGCAGCCCCCGCTAGCCTCGATGCCCAGCGAGGAAGACGATCGCACGCCCTGCAGCCTCTCCTCCGCCAGGCTTTCCCCAGAGAAGGGGCCTGGCTGAGGAGATGCTGGGGAGGGCGATCGCCTTCCCAGAAGCCTCCCTTCGGCGAGGCCCCTTCCTTTGGGAAGGAGCCCGGCCGAGGGGACGCTGGGGAGGGCGATCGCCTTCCCCAGAAGCCTCCCTTCGTCGAGGCCCCTTCCCTGGGGAAGGAGCCCGGCCGAGGGGACGCTGGGGAGGGCGATCGCCTTCCCCAAAGCCTCCCTTTGGTGAGGCCCTTTCCTCAGTGAAGGGGCCTGGCTGAGGAGATGCTGGGGAGGGTGCGCGATCGCCCAAAAGCCTCTCCCTTGCTGGGCTTCTTTTGCGAGGAAAGCCCAGTCAGGGAGACGCTGAGGAGAGCGCACCCTCGACCTATCCACGAGTCATATGAAAATCCATATTTTTGGCCCCAAAAGTTGACCTCAACTTATACATGAGGTCAACTTGTACATGAGTATATACGGTGTTTCCTAGCATATGACCACTGGTCAGAAACAGATAGGAAAGTGCTGGCAAAACAAGCAATGACTCACATGCTGCTACTGATGGGAAGACTGTCATCACTATATGTAGCCATGGAGCAGGAATGAGCACTTTAAAGTACCAAGAAGGTTCATGCTGGGATGGCAGGAGGAGCAATTCACCATGATTGGGTTTATCCCCACGTGCCAACCTGACCAGGCAGGAGTCCATGTTCTTTTTCGATTTTTTCCACTAATACTCCCCGCCTTCTCTGTCTGCTTAATTATCTAGTCCTGCCTACTACTCCCCCTCTTCTTTTTGTTGATATTATTCCTATGAAGAGAGGGTGTGGATCGCTCTTCCAGTCATCCTAGAATGAACCTTCTCAGTACCACCTCTCATTCTCAGGATGGCACAGAGAAGCAATCCACCACAACTGGGATTTACCCAAGCTCCCAACATAAGGTGGTATATTTATGTTTCTAAACCCCTACCTGCAGTACTGTTCTCCCAAATGCAGCCCATGCTGATCTATATTTAAGACAACCTTTAGGCCACCTCACTGCGAGTGCATCTACATCTTCTACACTGATGTTTCTATCTATAGAATAAAATGTTTTTAATCTGTAGTTATTGCAAATGTGAATAGATCCAACTGAAAAGGCCCTAACAAATTGTTTAAATCTTGGAATACTTCCATATTCAGTGTCCTCTCCCCTAGGTTTACTGTGTTCTGGGTCAGATAATCTGCCTGTACATTTAATTTTCCTATCAAATAAACTGCCAATATCAAACAAAGATGTATCTCCACCACCTGGACAGCTTTTTTGACTCTGTAATTAATGGTATGGAGCACCACCAAGCTTGATTGTTGACTTAAGACCATACAGATATGTTGTCTCTTTAAATCTGTAAATGGCATCCCTACACCAAATTCACAAATTTGATTAGTGTTAGCTTCACTGCCTTCAGTTCCAAATAATTTATATTGTCCCTCCTGTCTGCTGCATGACAGAATCCTTGGGTTGAGGGTGTTCGCAGTGAGCCTATCAACCTGTTAGGCTCACATCAGTTGCTCTAAATTTGATTCAGAATCTGCAAAGGAACGCCCTTGTCCAAAATTCTTGTCTATTTGCCACCATCTCAACTCCTTTCTCAGGTGAAAAGATATTTTCACTCCCTAGTGTTTCCTTCTTCTGACTGCTTGCTGATATGGGATCAAAAGTCTTTATAGACCTCTGGAATGGAATCTTCCACCAGATTATAACTGTATCATCAATATCAACAGTTCCAAAATTCTAGCTAGTAACAATGAATCTGCTGATTTTGAAGACATTACCCTAGATATTTCTTGTTTTTATCTTCAACTTCCTCTTCTGCAAAAGGTTCATGCAACCTCATTTGGTATCTATAATTGCTTCTAGTTGGGTCAACGTATTTGTTGGAATTAAACACCTTTCCTTTTAATTTATTAGAAAAAAGTAATGTTCCAAAGAATGAACTGTCAATTTTAGATCTGCCAAAACCTTCCTTTTTTAATTTGTTTTCAACAATATGTACCCCTTTCTGTCTCAGAAAGGCCACCAAGGATATTAACACTTTTGTGAACACTCTCAGTGCTGATGTTAGGCCTAATGGCAGTGCCTTGAACTGGTAGTGTTTTTCTTGATAGTTGAATCTCAGATATCTTCTATTCACTATTGTCACAGAAACATGGAAATATGTTTCCTTTAAACCTATAGAGACCATCAGATCCCCCTTCTTCAAGTCGTCTCTTACTGTTTATAATGTCTCCATTTTGAATTTCATGTACCTCACATAAATACTGAAGCTTTAAAACTGGACAATATGTTCTGTGGCTTTTGGGCACAGTAAAGAAGATAGAGTAAACCTTGGTGTACCTCTGATCCACTGGAACCTCCGCTATTGCCCCTATATCTAATAGGTGTTGAATTTCTGCTATCACTATTCCTTGTTTGACAAGATCTCTTTCCACTGGAGAAGATATCTGCTCTTCAGTTTTCTCTTGAATAAGATTTTGTAACCAGATGTTTCTAATTAGTTCACCTGTTGATCTGTTATAATTTCTGACCACAGATGTCTGAAAAGCAGTAATCTTCCTTTCATCAATATTGTGTTCCACCTCATTTAGAGGAAGATCCACTTCTTCTTCCCTGATTCTGCCTGGATGGGAACTTTTGCTTTCCATAACTTGTTCTTGGTCTATACTACGGTTTTTTTTCCTATTCTATAATTTCTCTGCTAACAATTCCTCTTCCTCCACAAAAGGAATTATAATTAGTGAATCATCCTCTGTAATAATATCTCTCCAATTGTTTCTTTTGTAAAGTTGTCATAACCTGCTTTTTCCTATTAAAAACTTGTCTAAGGTCTCATCACCAAATAACAGTCTTCCCTTAAAGAGAACAAAAGCTAAAATATTTCTAGATTTCTGGTCGCCTCCTAATGACATAACCACAATGATCTTCTACTAATGAACAATTATTTTATGCTCTGGCAGCAAACACAGTAGAATCATGTTCAATATGTGCCACATACTGCAGAACTCTCTTCACTCTGTCTAATGCCTTGTACAGCAAACTCAAACTCAAATCCTGTGATTCTTCAGTTTCCTGGATTCACAGCACTGCAGCTGGAGAAAACACTGATGCTGCTACTGATGATCTTATTGCTGAAGCCAATGCTCTGTGTACCTTCCTCGCTGCTGTTATCTGCCCATCTCTTATCCATTTCCTTTAATATTGTGTCACCTTCATGTGGAACAATAGCACCAGAAATCAATGTTACTATTGGACCATATTTTTAGTATCTAAAAATGTTTTCCATTCCATCTCAATTCTTGAAACATCTTGAGATACTGGTTTTCTAATTATTGATGCTATCTTAGTGCGTGTATGCATGCATATGGGGAAAGAGACTCTCATTGATGCTTTTTGCTTCATCGTTTCAGCTTTCATTTTAGCCAGACATGCGACTGGGAGATGGACTCTTAAACAAACAGCAATATCAATCCATCACCCAGGACTCTTTCTGCTTGGCTCTAGAGAGAAATAAACTTCTCTCCACACCACATGGGGAAATCTGAAAGAGCTGCCATCACATTACCGTAGTGACCCATAAATAAGTCGACCTGGGATTTTGGGGTCAATTTTTGGACATAAATTTTAGACTTATAGATGAGTTATAAGGTCAAATTCACTTAAATTAAATTTGTCTGAGAATCAACTGTATTTAAATTCATTTGATTTCCCTCTCTTTATTGCTTCATTTCTGATTGAATATTATTTTCTACAAACATAGTATCATTGCTTACTGCCTCTGTAATTGTTATAAAATCAGGAAATGCTTCATGTAACCTATTCCTTTTAGTATCTTTTCTCCTTCTAATATCCCACTGTATTAATAATAATAGTAACAATAAATAATTTATTTGTATCCCGCCCAATCAACGAGTAATCCGGGTGGCTAACAATAGTGGAAGTACAATAAAAAATACAATAAAAACAAACAAATCCCTTCCCAGCCCCCCAACCATATAAAGCAGACAATAACAATAAACAATATCAATACAGTGGCAATCAATATTAAACTCCGATCCCACTGTATTAAACTCTCCTATCACCTCATTGTTGGTCTTGGGGGACTGTCCCTGCTTATTCTTTCTAATTGACTTCCACTCACATTTGGCACTCGTGAAAACATTGTTTGCAGAAAAACCATAAATTCCAGAGTCATGTGCTTCTCTGGCCAATACCCAGCATGTCGTTGAATTGGTTTTTCCATCTCCATGTTATCTCAGCATGCATCAACTGTTGCTGCCACTGCTGTTACCAAATTTGTCCTTACTGCTTGGATAATACTCCTCTCTGCCTTGCTATAGCCGGTTCCTGCAGATGCTGCCATTGCTGAAGCCAAGCTTGCCAGTACTTTGGAGTTACATCCTACCCAGCCTCTATCCTCCACTGCAGCATCAGGTGGTAGGAACTGTCTCTAGGAAAGTGTACCTTAAAATGGTGCTTGGAACCTAAACTCTGAGAACTCATTGCTAATTCAGTATTTCTCTGGCTTTCTCAGGTATGCCAATACTGTTTTAACACTGCAGTCTACATTCTTTCTCTCTCTCTCTCTCTCTCTCTCTCTCTCTCTTTTGCTTTCAAATTCATACCTTCTGCCTCCTCAGGTTTCAAGCCACACTTCTGCTTGGTCTCATTCCTGTTTTAAAATCATTACTGAATTTTAATTTCCCTTGCCTCACTCTTGCTGGAGGTCAGAAATATTTTCTGCAGTACCTCCTTCCAATCATCTGCAGAAACTTGCTGGACAGTGACAATATTTTTCTTTTTATTCATTGTTTCCATTCACCTCTAATTTCTGCAATACTGAGTTCTTTTTGTGTTTTGTTTCCACTAACTTTGGAGCTCAACAGACGGGCAAAAAGGGATGGCGAGATGCCGCCCTTTTCTGCCCCAGAAGCAGGCTGCGGCAACCACATGCCATGATGACACCCCGCATGCGTCGTTGCTGTTCGGACCTGGTGCATGAGGCATGTCATCAGCGCATGCGTCGTTTGGACACATGTGCACTAAGATGGCCCCCAATGATAGGGCTCAGGAGAGCGAGGAAGTTCAGCTCTCTCGAGCCATCATTTCAGCCCCAGGCCAGTGCATTGTGTCAGCCTATACTGGGCCTTTATCTTTCCTTCTGAACTTTTCTCTTTCTTCTCCTCTTGTATTCTTTTCTCCATCTTTTAGCCTATTTTAAACCACCAACTGTAATTTTCTAGAAAAGAGTTATCATACACCAGATTGGCAAGGCAGAAAAATAAAAATCGACAGAGAAGGGGGAGCCTTAACAGAAGAAACAGAAAAAAAAAACCATTGGCTCCTGCTTGGTCAGAGTGACATGCATGGATAAACCCAAACATGGTGGATTGCTCTTCTGTACTATCTTGAGAAGGATGATAGTCACCTCTACCTGGCAAGACTTTAAAGGTCCTACTTTGATCAATGTGTTTTTATATCAAAAATAACTTTGAAAGTTATTTCAACTAAATTCTTCTCCAATGCTGATAAAGGGTGTTTCTGTATAGCGGACTGCTTTTCCTCTGTAAAAAGTTATCCACTACTTGATTTTCAGATCTCTCAGGGTCCTATGATGCTGTGATAAAGTCAAATGTCCTCAAATCTCTTCTTACGAAAAAAACCACTTTAGAAATAAGTAACAAGAGGTTTGAGGACTGGAACAGAAGATTTCAGGCCTGGAGTACACATTTTCCAACTAACCAATTACTCAGATTTTTATAAAGGTCAAGTTACTGACTCATTCATCAAGCTGGAAAGACATCACTACTCTTCTATATAGCTTCACTGGTTTAGTCACAACAGAATTGCTTCCTGAAGGTTCAAGAAAAGGTTGCTCAGCCTACTGAAACATTCACATGAACTAATAACTTCAACGTACTAAGCCAAAAGTGTGTGTGTGTACAGAGTGGCTTTAAGAAATCTAGATTCACCTTCAAAGCAGCTAGTGATGAGCAGAAAACTCTCTATCTCAAAAGATGCTGCAAAAGAGTAATCCAATAATCTATAGAAAGTGGATGCATATGTACTGAAAACTTTTTATATATTAAATAAATAAATAACCCCTCTGATCAGGGAGGAAGGGCAGGCAACAGCCTGACTTTTGAGCATTAAGTATGGAGCAAAGTCCCTGTTTTAAGGGAAAAGAAAGTAAAAAGCAACATTACAGGGAGACTATATTAGCGACTAGTAATATTATACAAAAATGAACTGTAAAAGAAATGAAAACTCAGGGTAACCACCGGGTCATTACGAGCAAGTTTCTCTCCTCCTTCAATGTCTACCCTTTGCCAAAATGGCAATCTGAGAGGACAGCAGAGAAAGCCTTCATAGTTATCTGCTGTGAAGTCTTTGGAGTATGCTTGGAATCTCCACAGTCAACATGGCCTCTGGGAATTGTTTTATTTTTTAAATTTTTCCCAGTAAACTAGTCATTTTAAAAAAAGACCAGACTTGCCAGAGTCAGTACTGAAAACATCAGAAATTCGTGCTCAGTAAGGAACAAATGAAAAGATGTCTGCTTATGGAAAGTGTACAGTGGGACTTCAGTATCTATGGGGGATCCATTCCAGAACCCTTCCATGGCCAAATGGATACCAAGATCTGCAGATGCTCAAGTTTTGTTGTCCCCAATGACAGCACGTGCATGTGGCTGCAGCCCCCATTGTCCCCAATGGCAATGTGTGTATAGGACTGAACCACCCCTGGAGACAACAGGGGCTGTTCCTAATTGCAGCGCAGCTATGTGCACACACCACCACTGGGCAAAATACAGGCTTGCCATCCGCAGATGCTTGAATCCGTGGCAAATCCATGGATGCCGAGGTCCCACTGTATCCTTTTATTCTTCCTTGTCAGATTGTTCAGGGAATGAGTATGACTGCATGCACTATTTTTTAATTTGATTTATGTCCTGTTTTTTCTCCTAATACAGATCAAAATCAACTTAAGTATAAAACAAAATAGCCAAATAGCCACTAAATTAAGGACATAGAACATATAAATACCCTGAAGGCACCAGATCCCATTTGATCTTGGAAGCTAAGCAGGGTCAGCCTTAGTTAGGAGTTGGATAGGAGACTGCCAATGAATACCAGGTTCTGTTGGCTATATGTCAGAAAAAGGAACTGGTAAAACAACCTCTGAATATTCTTTTCTTAAGGAAACTATTAAATTTTGGGGGTCATTATAAGTCAACAGGCAATTTGAAGGCACAAATGCACACCTATTTTTAAAAAAGCACATATTTTTTTAAACCTGGCTTATAAGGGCACAGGTATTTCCATCCATAACCCCAATTCCACAATTATTCTCCTTTCATTTTTTTTAAAAAACCTAAGTACAAAATATTTTCTGTTATGCTAAACAATATGTGGGGTGTTATAGACCCATGTTCTGAAGCACCCACCCCTCTGCATTGGAAACCAAACCTTAGTTATGTAAGTATGCATGCTACAAAAGCTGTGTTTATGTATCTCTCATGCTCTGATAAGTAAAAACAGCTTTTCTGCTTTAACATCAAAATTAACAAGTAAAGATTGAGTCTCTGTCATCTAGAATTCCAAAATTCAAAATACCCCCCAAACCAAACCTTCTTTCATGGGTGGCTGAGAAGGTGACACCTTTGCTTTCTGATGGTTCAGTGTATACAAACTTTGTTTCATGCACAAAATTATTTGAAATATTGTATAAAATTACCTTCTGGCTATGTGAGTAAGGAACATAAATGAATTTTGTGTTTAGACTTGAGTCTCACCTCCAAAATATCTCACTATGTGCATATATGCAAATACAGGCATTCCAAAATCTAAATAAATAAATAAATAAATAATCCAAAATCCAAAGTTCAAGCCTTTCAGACAAGGGAGTCTCAACTTGTATCCATTTTTAAATGTAGGTTTCAGCACTGGATTGCAATGTAATGTGGCGTGTATCTCACGCACAGGAATCAAATAGCTTACTGCAAATACAAGAGCTCTGATCCAAACCTGAGTCTCTAAACTGAGAAGGGCTGCCACTCTTCCCTCCAAGGAAAGAGCCAGTTCTATCTTTTTTCTGGATGTAGCACTCCATTCAGTGGCACCACTGAGGGAGTATGGGGTGTGCGGACCACACCAAGTGACACCCTGAAGAGTAGTGACACCTGATGGGGCCCTCCTCCCCCTTTGGGGCAGAAGAGGGTGAATGTGCAACCTTCCTGGCTGCTCTGTCCCCCAGCTTCCTCCCCAAGGAAAAAGCCCGGGACCAGAGGAGCAGGACAGCTGCACGTTGTGGCAAAGCCTCAAGGGTCAGAATGCCCTTCTGGCTGCTGCTGCCACTTCCACCCTCCTGGCACCCCTGTACTCCAGGTGATACCCAGTATGCGACGCCACTAACACCATTAACAAGAATGGAAAAGCCTTTTCAAATGAAACTCCATATTCAAATTGGAGTTCCTGGGGTGGCCTGGATATCAAGAGCACAGTCTAACATAGAATATGAAGTAATGTGATCCTCTGAATAGTAGCATCAGATGTCTTGCCTTTAAAATCCAACTACACAAGGGAATTCAGCTAAGTTAGCAACTACGATATTCATCTGACTGTAAAAAAGGCAGAAACAAACAGAAAGGATGTGTGATATAGATATCTTACCCACCTGGCTACAGAATACATGAAAAGAAAATCATTGTCTGGTGATCCAGGAGACTTGCTGTAGTCGGTGTACTTCTTCTGAGTAGTACTTTTTATATCCTTCATGACAGACTCCATCTCTTTACTTAAATTGGTTTCTGACTATATATATATAAAAAAAAGATTTTATAAATGTCTAGTTTGGTTTAGCTTCAGTAAGAGATGACTACAAAATAAGAAGTGTATAAAGCAAAAATTACTTTTACTAATTATATTAAAGCCATTTAGGACAAGATAAAATATTAATAGAATTATGTACAATTTTTAATAAAATATTATACAACTCTAAAATGAAAGACACAAATTTAAAGATACCAATCTTTTGTAAAGCAAAGGACTATTTTAACAAACTTATAAGCACAAGCTACCATTCCTACAATAAACCCTTACAGGAGTAACCTCCATCAAATTCAATGGGACTTACTCCTTTGTAAGCATGTATAGGATTGCAGCCTAGACCTTGTAATTTAACTATATTATTTTAAATGTCACTGTTATACTTCAAAATATATAATTAATAAGAAAAAATCACAATAAAATGATTAATTTGCATTCTTAAATATTTTCTTGATTGGTATATTTGAAATGGCTTCCCAGTTACAGGTAACTGACACTTTATAGCATAAATAAATTATGAGTTCCAAGAAATATAGTTCAGTTCTATGTGAAGCAAGAAACTGCAAAGTATGAATTTAATGTCCAATAAATATACATAGTGAAATGTATGAGATAAATGCTCACATAATCATACCCAATTTTATAGGTGTTAAAATGTTAATGTAATTTAAACTCTTAAGTATTTAACAGGGGAAAAGAGAGAGAACATTCAATTTTTAAATTCTATAAAATAGAAATGAGTCATGGAGATGAGAGTGTGGCAAAGATAAAGAGAATGAAAAAAGGAGGTGGAAAGACTGAAACAAATTAACAAGGATCTTTCTGCCTTACACTGATGCTTACTGGGAAAGTTCCCAGCTGCTCTTGAAGCTCTTCCACCTCCTTTATGAGATCTTGCATACTCTTGTTACTGTGACACTGCCAAAGGGTTCTCTCCACATTGTTGCCAGGATAACAAGGAAGGACGCTGTTAGCAAACTGCCTACAAAGAGGACAAGTAAATTCTCCTTTTTCCACAGAAAACCCCTGGAGGACCTGGTCATTCTAAAAGAAAAAGAAATCCAAGTGATTTCAGAAGCAACAAATAATCATTAGTTCCATAAATTCCAGATACTGCCAAGTCAGAAATAAAAGAAAAGCTGACTGCTATATGTTACAAAAGCAGACTGCACATTAATTACAAATAAGGGATTATTTTGAAACTGAACAAAATATGTAGCACTCTCCTACTGAAGTTGTCAACCATTTAGATTATGAGGGAACTATATATATAAAATTGAAAGAAACTTTTTCCTCCATTTGTATCCCACTCTTCTTAGCACTCAAAGCAGTATCTTTAACTTCAAACCCCTCTGAGATACTAGCTTGTCCAAAGAACCATCCAGTGAGCCTCACCGCTGGTCTACCATGTCTAAACTTAATCCTCCAGCCACTTGCCCAGCACACCTGGTTTAGGGTGGAGTATATTAACAGCATACACTTGTTCTACAAACGTTTTCACTGCAACTACATATTGTGACTACATGGTTGGGGATGCAGAGAAGGACCAAAAGGAAGAGACACTATGGGCTGAAACAGACAGGACCTGAAAGAGCCGCCACAGCTTTTCACCACTCCTGTGGTATATAAACACCACACTGCCAGAGCGCCAAAAAGCTGCCCCCATGTGGGCGGTTGGGCAGCGTCGGGGCATGCATTGTGCATATGCCACGTTCCCACACCACCAAGTCTGCATCGGCCCTATGAATTCCTGCATTTGTTGATTCTACTCTGCATATTACAAATAAATATGGCCAACACTGTCCTTTTTTTGGTTCTCTCATGTGCTTTTACAGTTTTTTTAAGTGAGCTATTCTTTTAATATGAATAACTGTTTATTCATCTTTAATTATAGCTTTAACATTTTTCTTTAACAGTCATCCAGGTAGGTTTTTTAAAATACATTTATGACTTAATCTGAGTTTTTTTTTTTTTTTGTTTTTTGTTTTTTGTTATTTATGAATTTCATTGTACAGTGCACCCATGTAGTACGCATGGAAAAAGCAATGGCGCATGTGCTCATGGGACATGCAACATAACACGCCACAGGCTCATGCCCCATTATTTTCAACGAACGCAAGCATACACACTTTTCTCCTTATGCAGTGTGGGGGTGGGTCCAGAACAGATCACTCATGTAAAGGAAGGGTCCACTGTACTGCACAATATAAAAATTCCCCATGAACACAAGCATATCTGTGAGTGTAGAATCAAAGATATTCCACAATATGAAGAGGAACATTTATTATGAGTAGCTATCTCTTTTCTTTTCTTTTCTTTTCTTAGGAAAAACTTGTAACAAACAGAATTTTTGCATCTTAAAAGTATTACCATATTTTTTCACACACCTACATACCCCACAACTGCATGTAGCAGATAATCAAAACATGGAGTGTTAACTATTTTTCAAGTGACAATGTCATAAAATGTCTGGTTGTTTTATATGAATTCTGTCTAGGTATTATTCCAGACAATGTCCCATCTCTGGAGTCGAAGGCTTTCATGACCAGCATCCATAGCTTTTCGTGGGTTTTTTGGGCTATGTGGCCATGTTCTAGAAGAGTTTCTTCCTGACGTTTCACCAAAATCTGTGGCTGGCATCTTCAGAGAATGCTTGCCTGGAAAGGAGTTGGGTATGTATATATTGTGTGACCCTGGGAAGGCAGGAGTGATTTGCATGTGTATTGTTCTGTTGCTAATGTCTCATCGGCCTGAATAAGATTTATGCTTGTTGTGAGCCGTCTTGTGGGCCAGTTTCAGGTTAAATGTGGGATATAAATACAATCGAATCAAAAATTTTAAAGAATTGTTTTTCTGAAAGAAACCCAGCATTAAAAAAACAAACCAACAGCCATCCAAGAATAGCTAATGAGAGTCTGTACAATTAAACCGGTAGACAAAGAAATGGTTAAATGCCTCTTCAACCTGTTCCTCTCACCACAAATGTTCCTTTTCCTGGACTTTTCATTAGTATTATGAGGCAAACAAGAAGTTGGCAAGTCTGTGTTTTTTCATCAACTAGATAATTAGAGGGCATAATATTCAGAAGACTAAACACAAACATGCTTTTGGGACTGGATTGTTACAAGAATAGTTGTTAATTTCCCTTTTACCTGCATCTGGATTATGTGCAGTTCTCTATAGACACTGCAACACCAATCTTTCAGAAACAGAAAACTGAAACACCATGTTTTTATTTCAAGCATCTAAAACAGCATCAACATAAAACTTTCTGGGCAGAAAGTTCCCTAATTCTTTTCCCATCACTTTTACAGAAAAAGCAGACATTTTATACAACAGTGTACATTGCATTCATTGCCATGGAGGGCAATATCTCAGTTAAAACATGATGGTGAAATGCAAGAAACAACATGCTCTTGACTATAGCTCCTATGTTTTCTGTTTCACTGCCATGGAAGTCATTCCAGTCCGTTTTCAAGGAACAAACATAGAGGCAGTGAGTGCACATTCAGTATAAGAGGAACGAAACAAAACAATTATTTCGCAGGAACTAAATGTTTATTTATTATGAATATTTATTCATAAAGGTCACTTGATCTTACCAAGCCACTTCATTAACAGTTGAATAGCAAGATAAACTTTTCAAAAAGGTTGATCACCTGTGTCACTCCTGAACTGCCACTGAGTGGTGTCAGAAGCAAACAACTTCAATTTAAGAACACAGAATATTTTAATGTGTTAAATGAAGCCAGAAGAGCAGTCATCTAAGATGAAAGGTGGGCATTCACTTGCCTCTCCCTTGATTCTGCTAATTCACCCATATTATCTAATCAGAACTTAATGAACATCAGCAAATTGAACACTAAATTCTGAATCGATGTGTAAGACATTCTTTTATTTCTTTATGTAACAGATCTTCCATATATTATTTCTTCATGTGTATCTATATGATAACGCAGTGTACGTGTGAACCATTGTCCCATTTTTGCTCATCAACACACAGTTTGTATGAATAAGCATATCACACAGTCCATCACACAAAATCAAAAAGGTTTCCTTTTTAAACATTGGTATCTGCAAATTGAAATAGGGATTAGAAGAATGGAAATATAGATCTGTCAACTAGTGTATAAACAGAGGAGGGGTCCTGCCTTCAGCTTTGCTTTGTGGATTTATAGGAAATACTTGTTCACAAGGACTGAAACAGAATGCCTTTTTTTTCTTCTTCTTGCATGCCTTCAAGTCATTTCTGACTTATGACAACTTTAGGGTGAACCTATCATGGGGTTTTCATGGCAAGATTTTTCAGAGGGGGTTTGTCTTTCTCTGAGGGTGAGAGAGTGTGACTTGTCCAAGGTCACCCAGTGAGTTTCCATGGCTGAGCAAGGATTCGAACCTCAGTCTCTAGAGTCATAATCCAGTGCTTAAACCACTATACCACACTGGGTCTAGAAATTAAAGGGATTCAAACCTACTACCTCCAATTCCTTACATAATTTCACTGGTAGTCTTAACCTGCAGTTAACAGGATACTAGAGTAGATGAACTCTCACTCTTATCTAACGTGGATCTTCTCTCAGGCTAATAATCTCTTTATTAAAAAAACTAAGTAAACTATGTTACCAGGCACATTTGTTCAAATTAACATACCAGATCAACATGTTACCATACAACGTACCATCTCCTCTTCAATGTCTTGCTAACAGACCTGTGGTACTGCAATGCCCACCCATGTTCAATTAAAGTTTGAAACCATCTATCAATGAAAACTGAACAAGACCATTTCTTTTTTGTATTTTCAGAGTCAGTCTTACACTGTAATAATTTTCCAGCCAGTCTCATATTGCAATAACTATGGTATCTCTAATTTTCTTGCAGTAAATTTGGATTATATAAATTTTCATTCATCAGGATAAGTATTAGTGAGCACTGGGAAAAGCACACCAAAATATTTTAAAAGATGGCTTTCCCCTTTTGTTCTTTAAAAAAAACTCTTATTAGCATATAAAAGGTAATTAGTGGATTCCACTAATGTCTGCAGCAAAACCTACAGTAAACAAAAGGTTAATAACAGAAAAATCCATTTTGACTTACACGCAATGACTCCATGTAGGATTTGTGACAATCTATGTGTAATGTATGCCCACAGGTTTGTACATACACACCTCCTTCCCAGCCAATTGATACTGATTGCAGACAGGAACTCTAAAAAGCAACAAGAAAAAGAAGAAGAATTTGTTTGTTTACCCTTTTTAAATACATACACTGCTTTAGCTATATAAAATAGATTTAGGGTCAAAACACATGCAGAAATAATCCAGTTTGACATTGCTTTAACTGCTCTGGCTCAATACTAGTGAATTCTAGGAACTGTAGTTTTGTGAGACATTTAGCCTTTTCTATTAGAGAGCTCTGGTGCCACCACACACTACAATTCCCAGATTCCCTAGCACTGAGCTAGGACAGTTAAACCAGTATCAAACTGGATTATTTCTGCAATGTTTTGGCGCTGACTTGCCCAAGGTCACCCAATGAGTTTCCATGGCTGAGCAAGGAATAAACATGGATAGTACAGTCCTCCCTCCATTTTCACGAATTTCAAGTCCATGATCTTGGTTCTTCGCGGACTAGCAAGCGGGGAGGATTAAAACGGTATGCACACAGCCATTCAAGCCAATCGGGCAGAGGGGGTTTGCCCTTGCCATCCATTGAAGCTGAGAGAGTATGACTTGTGTGTGTGTGTGTCTTCAAAACATGTCTGACTTATGGTGCCCCCTAAGGTGAAACTATCATAGAGTGTGCTTGGCAAATTTTGTCAGAGGAGGGTTTGCTATTACCAGCCTGAAGCTGAGAGTGTGCCTTGGGAGTGAAACTATAACAGGGCATGCTTCGTCAGAGGGGGCTGTCCATTGCCATCCTCTGAGGCTGAGAAAGTGTGACTTGTGTGTGTGGTGCCTTATGGCAACTCTAAGGTGAAACTATCACACAGTTTTCTTGGCAAGTTTTCTTGGGGGGGTGCTATTGCTAGCCCGAGGCTGAGAGAGTGTGTCTTGGGTTTTTTCTGGCCCCGAAAGTCCACCCCACCCTCACCCCCCAGCGTGGGAACACCACTGAGTTTGGGCACTCGGTCTCTAAAAGGTTCATCATCACTGATCTAGTAAAAACATCTGATGCAACTAATGTTTGATAAGGACTAGGCATTAAAACTGAAACAATGTTATTTTATAAGTAATCTAGTTTCCCAAAAAGGACTCCAAATAGATGGACTCCCAAAAGGTCTTCATTATGTATGAAAACATCAAGATGGAACAGGCCATTCATCATATGATAATCTGACAAGCTTGCCATGACAAAAATATTACAAGAAGTACTATACTGTATAAGTATTGCAATGAGTACAAAAGAAGACTGTATATACTCATGTATACTAAGTCTAGAAATTTTAATCAAAAAATTGACTAAAAAACTGAGTTGACTTATCCATGGGTCAACTTAAGTACTGTACTCTCTCTCTCTCTCTCTCTCTGTGTGTGTGTGTGTGTGTGTGTGTGTGTGTGT
>NC_056522.1:209426426-209428446 GCF_019175285.1 Sceloporus undulatus
GTATGAGAAGCCCTCTATTAGTCCATCCTAGGAGCACTAAATAGAAGGACAGGTTGCTTACCTGTAACAGTATTTCTTCGAGTGGTCATCTGCGAATACATACAAATGGGTTTCACTGCGCCTGCGCAGTGCTGCTCGGAACCTACTGGAATCACTGGGCAGAGTTAACTCTGCAACATATTGAAACTTTTTGGCGGTAACTCCGCCCACCCGTTATAAGGCCCCTGCCTTCCCGCTCTTTTCCCCAGTTCCGCAATTTTTCCGCCAAGCAGGCGATGGAAAGAGAGCCAATGTGAGCAGGACACTGAGGGGACGGATGGGTGGGATTTGTATGTATTCGCAGATGACCACTCGAAGAAATACTGTTACAGGTAAGCAACCTGTCCTTCTTCTTCGTGGTCTCTGCGAATCATACAAATGGGTTTAGACTGACAAGCTAAGGTATACGGCGGAGGGAGTGTCCTGATACCAAAGCTATGGTAACCCAAAGGTATATTTATTACCATAAAAAACCTTGGACCATAGGAGTCAGTCTGTTTGTTCATGCACAGATCACATAGCAATAACTTTGCTAAGCCCGAGAAGGGAACAGAGGTCATGCAAGACCGATCCCATAGGACTTGTGCAAACCAACATTCAACAAATGTAAACAGTATCAACTGTAGAACACAAAACCTCAGTAGTGCAATCAATGCAACCCTGAAATCAACACAGCCCTCCCGAAAGCTGTGTCTCGGATGGCTCTGGTGTCCAACCTATAGTAGTAAAAGTCAGAGGTTGAAACCAGACAGCAGCCTTACAGACATCCCCCAAAGGAATCCCCGAGAGGAATGCGGAGGACGCTGACATTGCCCTTGTCGAATGGGAACGAACCCTGCCAGGGAGAGGTTTAACCAACAGCTCATAGCAGAGGTGGATGGTACCAGCCACCCATTTGGACAACCTCTGAGCGGACACAGGCAACCCCTTCTTTGGTTCCGAGTAGATTGGAAAGGTCTCTCGGAACAATTGGAGGCAGCAGTTCTGTCCAGGTAAAAGGCCAGCGCTCTCCTGACATCAAGAGAGTGAAGGCGTCGCCTTTCATCCGACATCGGGTTGGATGTGAGAGTGGGCAACACAATGTCCTGGCACATGTGGAAAACAGACACTACCTTAGGCAGGAAGGTAATGTCCGTACGGAGGACCCCCTTGCCCTTGTGGAACCTCAGGAATGGCTGGTCCCTCCGTAAGACACAGAGTTTGCCCGCACGGCGGGCAGAGGTGATGGCCACAAAGAAAGCGGTATTCGAAGACAATAGACTCAAGTCCGCTGTGGCCATCGGTTCAAAGGGCTTGGATTGGAGAGCAGACAGTACCGGCTCCAAACTCCAAGCCGGCGTTGGTAGCGACACAGGAGGGTAAAGGTTGGCACAACCCTTCAGGAACCCCTTCGCCAAGGGGTCTTTGAATAAAGAAACCCTCTCCCCGAACTGGTATTTGGCACAAATGGTAAAAAGGTAGCATTTGATGGACGTGAGGGACAGCCCTCCATCCAAAAGTGCCATCACAAGACTCCAGCACCACTGGAGTGGACACTTGTGCAGGAGACAAGCCCTTTTGGTCAAGGAAGAGGCAAAATCTCCTCCATTTCAGGGCATAAGAGCGCTGGGTGGAAGGTTTCCTCGCAGCCAGGATCACCGTCCTCACCGACTCCGGCAAGGCAGTCAGGGCCGAATCCTCCAGGCCACCAGCGGCAGGCTCTCGATGTCCGGGTGGAGAATTCGTCCGTCCTGGATTGACAACAGGTATGGACGCGGGTCGAGACGGCTGTCTCGGCCACCACGGGGTGATCAGGATCGCGTGTGAGCGATCCGTTGTCATCTTGGACACCACCCTGATGATGAGAGGGAAAGGAGGGAAGGCGCAGAGGAGCTCCCCCGTCCAGAGGAAAGCGAATGCGTCTCCGAGGGATCCATCCATTCGTTTCCTGGAGCAGAACTGGGGACAGTGGCTGTTCCAGCTGGTCGCGAAGAGGTCGATC
>NC_056522.1:209428546-209429080 GCF_019175285.1 Sceloporus undulatus
ACTGGGGACAGTGGCTGTTCCAGCTGGTCGCGAAGAGGTCGATCCGGGGGATTCCCCACCGATCGGAGAGGTCACTGACCGTCCCGGGATGGAGCCTCCACTCGTGGCCCACCGATGGAGACCTGCTGAGGCGGTCTGCCAGCTCGTTGTCCTCCCCGGGAAGGTGAATCGCCTGGAGGAGGACGCGTCTCTGGGTGCACCAGTCCCAGATGCGGAGCGTGAGGTTGAGCAGGGTCCTGGACCTGGTACCACCTTGGTTGTTGATGTAGTACATCACGGTGGTGTTGTCCGTCCTGAGGAGGACCACTCTCCCTGAGACAGCAAACTTGAACGCCCATAAAGCCTTTTCCACTGTGAGCATCTCCAACACGTTGATGTGGAGGAGCTTGTCTCGTGCGGACCACCTGCCTTTGACGACGAGGTCGAGCAGGTGAGCGCCCCATCCCTCCAGGGATGCGTCGATTGTCAGGGTCAGTTGTGCCTGGGACTGATGAAAGGGCATCCCGGTGCAAGCATTGGAGCTGTTAAGCCACC
>NC_056522.1:209429180-209429670 GCF_019175285.1 Sceloporus undulatus
GATGAAAGGGCATCCCGGTGCAAGCATTGGAGCTGTTAAGCCACCATCTGGGAGAAGTGGCTACCGGTCTCGGAACCATGAGCCACTTTGAAGGTGGGTCCTCCAACGGAGAGAAGACGGAGAGGAACCAGGATTGGAGAGGACGAAGACGAAGTCTTGCCCAGGGGTGACGAATGTCGTCGATGCCATGTGGCACAGAGCAACTTGGACATCTCTGGCTCTCACCCTTCTGTGTGAGATGCACGGCCTGAGAGATGTTGTCAGGGCCTGAAACGGTCCGGAGGAACCAAGGCTAGACAGTTCTCGGAGTCAAGGATGGCCCCGATGAACTTGACCTGCCTGGTCGGCGAAAAATGGGACTTTTCCCTGTTGTCGACCAGCCTGAGGGAGTCCAGAAGGCGCAGGGCGAATGCGACTGCCTCCTGCAGCTCGTCTTGGGACTTGGCTGCAAACAGCCAGTCGTCCAGGTAGGGAAAGACCATGAAGCCCT
>NC_056522.1:209429770-209430688 GCF_019175285.1 Sceloporus undulatus
TGGTACGAGTCGGAGCCGACAGCGAAGGCGAGGAATCTCCGGTGGGACTCCCGGATCCCGACGTGGAAGTAGGCATCCTTCAGGTCGACGGTCGCGAACCACAGACCCTTGCGGCTGTCACGGGCGGGTGTTGAGGACCTGCCGTGTTTATTCGCCGCCGCCTTCATCCTGAACTTGCGGTTCAGGCGGTCGTCGGTCTCACTGTGGAAAAGGCCGGCTCCGTCGAGCGGCATGTCCTCGATGGCAGCTCTGACCGTCAGGTTGAGGTCGGGGCAGTCCGCCATGTTCCTGGAAGTGGTGATTAAACAGCTTCCGATGGAGTGCGCCTCGCCCCTGATCTCCACCAGCTGCCTGTGGATGTCATCTGGGACGTCCGGAACGAGGGGGGGGAGGAGATCCGTTCCATGAGGATCTGGACGTAGGCCCCCATGCAAGCGGTGTAGTTGGCGGCCTTGACCCCAAGGGCCGATGCCGAGTACGCCTTCTTGGCCAGCCCATACACCTTTTTTTTTTTTTTGTGCCTCCCGGTCGACAGGGGAGGTGGCCTGCTTCGGGACGAAGCTGTGTTGGGCTCCCTCCACGATGGCAGAGTTCGGCCTAAGGTGTTCGGCCAACCAAGGGCCACTCGCCGGGGCGACTCTGTAAAGCAACTCTACTTTGCGGGAGGACGCAGACCGGGCGGCCGGAGAGTTCCAGGACCTCTTCACGATGGTCTGGAGAGAGGGAAGAAGAGGCAGGCACGGCGGAGTGGGGACTGGTCCATGCACCCGACGCTCAACCGGGTCCTCGGCGTCGTCCTCCGCGGATGCAAGCTCGATGTCGAGGGCCCTCGCCATTTTGACCACGTGTTCAGTGAAGGACCTGACGTCGACCGACGGAGAAGACGGCTCTGTCCTCTGAGGGGAGGCTGAGCCCGAG
>NC_056522.1:209430788-209431262 GCF_019175285.1 Sceloporus undulatus
GTCCTCTGAGGGGAGGCTGAGCCCGAGAGGACATCCTTGTCCGAGGGTGCCTCCGAAGGTGGCAGCGGCTCGTTTTCGGAGTCCAGGTCAGAGGAGAGAGGATCCGTCACTCTGACCTGGGATCTCGGGCGGGCTGGAGCAAAGTCGACTGAGGACCGGGAGCGTCTGCGGGGTGGAGACGGCGACCTCTCGCGTCTACGGGGTGGAGACGGCAACCTCTCGTCGACCGACACGGTCGGGACCGATCTGGACTCATAGAAGAGGTCTGGGACGTCTTGTCCGCGGGGCAAGTCGTCCTCATCATTGGTTGCCGGGTGGGAGGTCGACCAATGCTCCGGGGAGCGAGGAGGCGCGGTGTCATCCATCCCGTGGATGAAATCCATGGTCGGAGGAGGCAGAGGTGTGTCCGGTAGAGGTGTGTCCGGTACCGGGGTCCCCTGGTCTACTGGCGTCGGCTCCAGGTCGCGGGGGGCC
>NC_056522.1:209431362-209432455 GCF_019175285.1 Sceloporus undulatus
CCGTTGGGAAGAATGGGTTGTCCGGGAGGTCCAGGAGGACAGCAGCCGCCGTCGACAACGAAGGCCTCGGGACCTTGACCCTTGCACCGGCTCGGTGCGCTCCTTAGGTATCGCATGGTACGATCCCCTGGATGCCCTGGAGGATGAAGGCGAGGCGAGATGGACCTCTGGCTCGGTAGCCTCCTTCGAACGGGAGCCCTCCGATCCCTTCTTCGGTTTGGGGGCCCGCTCGGTACCCTCAGTCCCCGATGACTTATGGGGGCGCTTGGAGGGTTTGTCGGTGGCACTGGGCGGTTTGGAGCCACGGGCCACATCGTCGGTGGCACTGGGCGGTTTGGAGCCACGGGCCACATCGTCGGTGGCACTGGGCGGTTTGGAGCCACGGGCCACATCGGAGGTGGTGGAAGGGGTCCCGGCCGGGACACACACCACGCTGGGGACGGCGACTCTCCCCGATCCCACGCTGGAGACACTTGCCCGAGAAGATGAAGCGGGGGGCGCCAAAGGCGGGACAGAAGAGGACCGCGAACCTCCCTCCTGCACTTTATTCAGGGCGATCGCTGAAGCGAGCCGGGACTCACGGTTCTTGCGAGCCTGAGAGGAGAGGGATCTGCAGAGCGGGCAGGCCTTGGGGTCGTGGTTCGGGCCAAGGCACAGCAAGCAGGAGGAATGCGGATCCTGGACGGGCACCTTGCCCTTGGAAATGTCGCACTTCTTGAAAGCCGCAGGCATTTCAGAAGTCGCCAAAGCCGATGGGAGAGTCCAAAAACAAGGTCAACAGTCCGAAGGTCCGAAGTTACCAGGGGCGGGAGACAAGAATGGTCAAGATACAGTCCGAGGTCAAAAAACAAAAGTGATTCCAAGCAAGCAAAGCAAGCGAAAGTTCCTCTGAAGCAGCTAGCGCGGCGGAAAAAAGGAACTGGGGAAAAGAGCGGGAAGGCAGGGGCCTTATAACGGGTGGGCGGAGTTACCGCCAAAAAGTTTCAATATGTTGCAGAGTTAACTCTGCCCAGTGATTCCAGTAGGTTCCGAGCAGCACTGCGCAGGCGCAGTGAAACCCATTTGTATGATTCGCAGAGACCACGAAGAAGAA